>NW_022147490.1:765219-1051635 GCF_002938485.1 Sitophilus oryzae
ATTTCAAGAGCCACCAAAAACCGGCTAGTCAACTGTTTGGTACTCCCAATATTGACGTATGACTGCGAATCGTGGACTCTCAGGCAGGCGGAACGTAAGAAGATCGATGCTACCGAGATGTATTGTTATAGACGTATGCTCCGTATCCCATGGACTGAACGCCGCGCCGTACAAACGTTTCCATTATAAATGAACTTAATATTGCTAACAGGCTTTCCTGTAAAATCCGACTAAAATAACTAAAATATTTTGGACATATAATGAGGAAAAGTCCGGACAATATGGATAGACTCATAACTCAAGGCAAGGTGGAGGGACGTAGACCACGTGGCCGCTCTCCAACTCGATGGATAGATCAGATCACGACTAGCTGTAGCAAGCCAATGCACGATGTCATCGAGATGACAAAAGACAGAGGCGCATGGAGAAAAATCATACATGATGTTACGCTGACCACTACATTCCCTAATGGGGGTCAGGACTGAAGAGAGAGAGATAAATAAAGGATATAACTTTGTGTTGTGGGTTTATTTATGGAAAATATGACATGACATATAACTGCAGGTCATACAACGCATAAAATAGATATGACAAAAGACCCATGCAAGTGTAGATATTATTCACAGAATCAACTCTCTCAAGTAGCAATGAGCAGGAAACCTGGCAAGAAAGACTGACAACAGATGAATCACAAAAATCACACCCACGAGAAATTAAAGAGACCTAGATGGGACCAAACCTAAGATGGGACATGGGATAATATAATTAGCAGGAATATATTGGACCCACCTAGTCAACAATAGACAACAACTACAGGAGAATACCTAAACATTTAATGGAGGCTACACCATAATTGGAAATGGTTGAATAAGCTGGAAATAATAATGATGATGATGATGGTGATGATGATGCCACAAAACTAAGGGTTTTTGATGAAACTTATATTTAATAAAAGTAGAAAAATGCAACTTCAAAACCAATCAATTAGTATAGGTTGAATATGTGCTTTTGTTGTCTGTTTTACATAAAATGTACGATTCTCTTTGGGTTTTACTGCTCTGTTTTACATAGAATGCAATTATTCAAAAACTCAACGTGGTACACCATAAACAATGCACTATTCATATTCTTCTCTTCATCAATTATTCATAATTATGACATAAGAAAAACCGAACATGAACAACGTTATTGTAACTATAGAACCAATAACATATTTACATGCAAGTTATTGATTTTAATTCTGATAATATTTAAATTTTAAAAATGTGTGAATTCGAGTACCGTTTCTGGCTCTGCCTGTAACCAATATTTAATTGTAATTAACCCTGACATTTATGGTCATTAAATATACAAATAAATATTGTACGTATATATCTAATATTATGCAAAATTAATTATAGGAATTGGATATAAGTGTGGTTCATTTTAATCATAGCGTTTATTTTTTTTTTATCATAAAGTTTTTTAAAATTTTAAATGTATGGGAGAAAACTTTATAATGCCATACATCTAATTTAATATCTCTAATTATTATATAATCATACAAACCATATAATTTTCCACTTTTATTTAGCGGTTTTTAATATATTATACGTCCAGATACAACAACTAGACAAATTTAAATATAATATGCATTTAATATTATTTTCGTAATATTTTAAATGTTTAATCAATTCTTTAACGTTATTGTTTAATTCCTTTTTGTCTAAAAGATGTTGTTATTGGATGTTGACGATGATGTCAACATAATATAATTATATGTTGTATTATATTAATTATCGTCTACAACATTTTAAGAGTTAACATATGTTTATATCAATTAAACTATTAGTTATGTAATCGAGAGCGCCATTTTTAAATTCATTGTTGCCAACCATGGACATATTACGTCTCCGGGCTGACTAACTGGAATTTGAATTTCGCGCTGGGGATTCAGGTGGTAGCTCTGCAGTAAAAAATGTCAAGTTGCCGCATTTATTCATTTATTTCCTGACACTGTCATTCGTTTTGACACTTTAGTTTTGTATTACAAGCATTTGGTTTAAATAAATAGTGTTGTGATGATTTACGCTTAAAAATGTGTACTAGCAGACCTTGCAGTCGAACATTGTTCTTTTTAGAACCTCTTTTGGTGCGAAGAGTACCAGATAACTTAATAGCCATCAAAAACTCATCGCAACTTTATTAGAATATTTTGAACGGAAAGGCGAATGGCCCTTTATGCCCCTTGGTGAGTTTTGTTGATGTAAATAATAACTGTTTATATATTTATATTGAATTTATATTTTATTTTGAATTGATACTGATTATAAGCAGAATTTAATGGTCTTTAATTTTTGTAATAGTAAAATATTGGCTAGAACCATAGATAAAAGAAAATAATCTTCTATTAAGATAGATATGAAACTTAATACTAAAATTTTGGGTCAAAGCGCCCCTCCGTGTTCTTAGTAGAGACTACATTTAACCCAGCGCCTTCGCCTTTTCTGCTGTAAATATTTTTTATGTTTATATTTGATTTCAAAGGATTTAGTTTTAAAGTTACACTGATATATTAGTATATCAGAGTAACTTTAATAAACATAAGAATATATATATTTTTACAATATAAATTTGACTACAAGGTAGAAAGTAAACACAATATTTGATAAAACTTATAAGTATACCATTTTTACAGTTAATAAATAATAAAACTATTTCTGACTATGATATTTAAAATTTAGATAGATAGAATATTAAAGAATATACCGATATTTGCAGACGCAGGCCCAAATTCAATAAAAACCAAAATTTTTCCTGCGAAAATCGGGCTTTTTTCACAGAAAAGGTATTTTTTGATTTATCAACAATCATTGTAAAGTTGACAATATACAGGGTGTTTTCTAATTAGTCTAAAAAATTGTTGTGTGATTCCTCATGTGTTCTTAAAACAATTTTTATAAAACCATTGGGTCTAAAGTACTTCCTTTCTGATCTACAGGGTGTTAAAAATTAAAAAAAAATCGATTTTTTGCTTAACATAAATGGTACACCAATGCTTTTTTAAAGAAAACATATTTTTTTCTTGACTGGCCATCCTTTTTCAACAAAATTGATCTTTTGAGCTTTTCTTGTTCATCAAACGGTTGTCGAGAAAAAAATAAATATACTAATTAAGAGCCCGCCTTAAGCCGATTTCTAACGATTTTTTATTTTTTAGATTAATTAGGAAACACCCTGTGTATGCATATCACAGGCAACCAAATAAACTAGTAACCTCTAAAAATTATTTTTCCTACTACTAGCGACATACCGTGTTTTTAGTAAGTACTAAATTATTTTATCAAAAAATTTCACAATATAAGTTTCCAGGCAATGGAGACAGGCAATGGAGACAGGCAATGGAGACACTTTATTTATTTGTCAAATTACATAGCAACCAACGCCAACCCAGCACAATATTTTTCTACTCGTAATAAATTCCTTGAAATAATAATTTCTGAATATTTTTTTTTAAATAAATAATAAAAAAAAACAAAATACGGAGATCAAACGTAAGATCCATTTGGCATGGGTAGCATTTGGAAATATGAGCGATATTTTCAAGGATAAAAAGGTGCCCATGAACCTAAAGAAAAAGGCTTAAGACAGCTGCATTCTACCTGTGCTTACGTATGGCTTAGAGACTATGGCAATTACTCGAAAAACAGCAGAACAACTACGAGTAGCACAAAGAGCCATGGAAAGAATCATGTTGGGAGTCACCATTAGCGAAAAAATACGGAATACCCACATACGTCAAAAACAAAATTAATAGATGTCGTTAAAAAGAGTGGCAAGTCTGAAGTGGCAATGGATAGGACATGTGGCAAGACAGGATCCAGACCGATGGCCCCAAAAAGTAATCCTATGGAGACCTAGGGGAACAACAAGAAGTGTGGGCCGACCAAAAAAGAGATGGGTCGATGACGTCAGGGCAGTGGCGGGAAGACAATGGATAAGATTGGCTAGAGATCGTGAAGCATGGAAAAACCTAGAAGAGGCCTATATCCAATACTGGATGGAACCAGGCTGAGAAAGAAGAAGAAGAGAGAAGAATATTTTTTAAAACATAACTCGCTATGGAAAAAAATATTGTTTTATACAAGACGATAAAAAAAGAAATTAATTCACTCGCGATTTCATCGCTCGTGAATTAATCCTTTCGGTCGTCTTGTATAAAAAATAACTAAAAAATTAAATTAGCGCCGGGAGGCACGTATATGTTAATATCTCGAAAACTGCGACTTTGACTGATTTTGATGTTATTACAAATTTTGTTTGCAAATATTATTCCTAATCTTAATTTGAAAACCGCGTTTCGCTAGCTACTGTAATTTTGGAGTTACGATTTTTTAAAATTTTTAACCCCCTCCCATACCCCCTTACCAACCCACCACACCCACCAAAAACTAATGGCCAGATTCTCGGGTGCCACAGTATTTTTGTGCCAAATTTTGTTAAAAGACACCATGAAAATATTTTGTATTTAGGTCATTTATGATCCAAATAACTCATTTTGAGTGAAATTAAAAAACTTTTTTTTTGCCGATCTTAATAGCCTACCATACCTATTGGTATGGTCGGCTAAAAAATATCGGAATATGACGCTAATTAGGAGAGGGACGGTAATTGGGCTTTTATACCATAATGTCATTTATAGTCTGTCCAACGAGAAGATCCTTGACAGTGATAGATGTGTCTGTCATTTTAATTTCAAAGTAGTTTATTTTATTTTACAAAGAAATAAGTTGGTACAACTGGAACGCATAGCAGGAAATTATTTAAAATTTGACTGACAAGTGATTACTTCAAAATATTGTGAAAAAAACTGTATAAAACTGAAAAAATCGAGTTATTTTATTTAATAAAAAACGGTATGTGTTAATACAAAACAAACAAGAACAAGACACCACATACCAAAAAAATATAAAAAAGAACTATTTCTTACTTTCAAGCTTTATGAAACTTCCCGCATTTATGATTATAGGTATTTATCAATATAACTTATGTACAAATCCAAATTTGTAATATTCCACAGGAATAAATAAAACAACATAAATAAAACAAACTATTTTATTAATAATAACACTTACCAAATTTTATACCTTAAAGGTTGATTAATTAACTTTAATCTTAATTTTTTAAACCAGTACCTTTTGACATTATTTTTCTGCAGTACTAAAATCCATTATTTACCTATCGTGTGATGTCGATATTTACAGCTTCCAGTTTTTAGTATGTGTTTAGTATGGCCCTTCTACCATATTCGAGATGCACTTATCTATAACGAGATGGTTTACGAACTTTATTGATGGTAACTTTATTGGTGTATAAGACTTTCTGCCTGGGCAGCGAGTATTAACTATAAACTGAGCTCTGGGTCTACAGTTAATTTTCCCTCCACTTGACTTCAAAAGACACAAAACACACTTAAACACACGAATCAAAGTGCATCATCTTCCAAAAACGCAGAGTATTTGATAAATGTTGACACAAAATTATAACCTGTAAATTGGCAAGACTTTGACAAGCGTCAAAAATCTAAAGGCGAGTTCATACGCATTAGCGTCCGTTTGTCGTTCATCGTTCCCTCAAACCAATAAAATTGAAATATGATCTGTCATTTTTGAAATAAACCAATAAAACTGATTAAAAACAACAAGAGACGACGCATGACGGATTTATATTTAAACCCATCTATAGTTAACTTAAAAATTATTAGGAACTTTTTTTAGTAAAATAAATAGATTGGTATGGGACGTCATCTGCTTTTTTTCTCTCATCGTCTGTCGAAATCTTACCTGAGAAAAAAAACAGAGTATATAAATAAACGATGGCCGTGATGAAATATAGATAATATTTACAGTAAATTTACAATTCCTTTGAAGATATTTATCTAGCTGTACAATTCGGTGATCCTAGACAAGGGGATGCTCTCCAGCAAGAAGAATTCTTTCAAAATCCTTCCGCTCCGCATCTGTTCCCCGATGGGTAACGACCGCGGTCGGGCCGTCTCTTGTTATTTGTCTAGTCATTAATTACCATGGCGTCCAGCTAATTATCTCGTTTTACGATTTTCGATTATAAATCTTAACCGTTTAACATTGAAAATTAGATTTTCCAGATGAAACGATCTGGCGGCGGGCAGCGGCAGATTTATTATGCAACCGCTGCCTGCTGCTGCAACGGAGTGACCGTCTCTAGGATTTTAATGGTTTTCGAGTGAGACCGCACTTGTAATAATGCGTAATATATTACTTAATAACGTTAGGTAGAACTAATTTCGAAAGACTAATGAACTTGCAAAATATGTGCTAGGATATTTCTGTAGGCACCAAGCAACAGAACGTAGAAGTTTCTAAATTTCTAATTAGAAACTTCTACGTTACTAATTAATTATTAAAAGTCTAAATTTTTAGAATTGCCGTTATTTAAATTAAAAAATATGTAGGGTGGTCCGAAATGTATTCCAGAAACTTCGACGGCATATTCTGCAGATAAAAATATGTGAAAAAGTTCATATCGACGGTTGAAAGGAGAAATGGCTAATACGCCACTTTTGTGGAAATTGAGTTATCGAAATTAGCGAATTTTTCTGCGTCGATCTACTTAGGTTTCATCCTAATAATCCTATGGTTTGGCGCATTAAACATTTTAAATTTTGAATAAATTATGAGAAACATAATGCCTTAAGCGACAGAGTTTCAAAATAAAACAGTGAATTTCTGTGATTTTTTATGTGAAAAATGTCTCTTGGTAAAAATCGCTACGAGCAATACTGTCAATACACGTCACTATTGGCAAAAAATAAACATGTTGAGTACACTGAAAAAACAAATCTATCGGCGCAAGGGCGAACGCACTTGAACCAATTTCGCCATGCTCTTGATATATGCCAAATGCGGTTCAATTGCGGTAATTTCAAGATGCATTTGGGATAAACGCTTTAGAATCGCTGGTTGCAAAGACTACAGCCTTATCTTGAAAGTATTGCGATTTGCATGACTTCATACCAAAGTCTTCAAAGATCATTATCAAAACTCTGCGAATTTACGGCAGAAGCACTTCAACTTTGTTATGAAAAACTAAAATCACTTCGAATTTGTTATAAAACACTGCGAATTTGTGACAAAAGCACTTCGAATTTGTAACAACATAGTGGAAATTTGGGACAAAATCATTGCGCATTTGTAACAAAGGCACTGTGGTTTTTGTAACTAAAGCACTGGGAATTTGTAACAAAAATTCACCTTAACCCGAATCATACACGGTCAATTTTTCTTTCAAATATATTTGCAAATAAGTGTTATTTGAGTGTATGTGGCGTTATTTACAGCAAATATATTTGAATTAAAAATTTACTTTGTATGGTTCGGGTTAGGGTAAATTTAAAAATAATACAAAATTTTGAAAATATTTTTATTGCTTATTTGGATGTATCTTTGTTTAACAAAAATAAAACTTTTTTTATAGATAACTTATGCTAAAAATAAAAGAACGTCTTAAGTTTGATATTTGAAATAAGCAAAACTAATATATATCATTTAGATCATTTATTTTTGAATAATTTTTAATTTGATTAATTTGATTTTGTCCCCCAAAACATTATTTACTAGAATGCTCACTTCTTCTGGTGAAAGGCACTTTGTTACATCAATTCCGTCGATATTTTGCTCTGCAAGAAAACAAAGCATATTTTACCAACAAGACAATACAAAAGATACAAGACAATACAAAATATGAACAAGAGCTGATAAAAAAAATTGGCTCAATTGTAATGAAATATTTAGCATTTGCTACAAATGCCCGCGCATTTAACCTAAAAAGGACACGAAGGATTTCAGGTGAAAAAAGATGGACGTCCATCAACAACTTATTGTCGATAGTTTCTGATGAAATCACGAATTTTCCAAGGTGCTTTTATTATTTCGTTAAACAAATGAACTATAACCAACACAGTGCTATAATATTATTATACTGTGCTACCAAGGTGAATTTATGTAAAAATCATCTATATAACCCAATCGTAGATCGCGGCTTTATATTGCAACATATTTTTTTAACATCCGTGACTATGCCGTGATTGAATAGTCAAAAGTACAACCAACAATGGGTGAAATATGAAAGAACGCTGCTCATATTCGTCGACAAAACACGCACCACTTGCTGGTTGTTGAATCCACGCAAAATTTGGCCCAAATGCAATAATTTTCTGCTAAAATCCGATTTGCTAAAAAAGCATGGATTTTAATTTAAAACTCTTAAATTTGACGTAAAAGTAATTCATTTGCCTGAAAGGCACAACAAGGCAAATGCATGGTGAATTTACCGCAATAGCAGTGGTTTTGTTTGGCACAAAAGCAGTGCTATTGAATTTAAGGAGTCTCCCTTGGCAAAAAAGCGAAAACGGCAAATGCGCGGAATCATTTTTTTACCAAGAGACTTTTTTGGCGCAAAAAACGTCGTAAATGTATATTTTTTTTTACTCAGTAGTTTTATATAGGTACGGACGAAAAGGTATTACTCTTCAAACCAGTTAAACATATATGTAGGTGGCGCTCCCTAGAAGTAGGAGCCATATTGACATCAAAATTAAATTTGTCATTTCAAAAAACTCCCAGACGCCAATTTTCATCCAAATATTGACGCTGCTTCAGAAATTTTTTGGAAAAAATCGAAATAAAAATGAAACTTCTACATCCTGTATCTCCAAAACTAAGCATTTTAGGACATACATTTATACGAACTTTTTTACTTATTTTTATCTGCAGAATATGCTGCCGACGTTTCCGGAATACAGTGCGGACCACCCTGTATATAAGAGCCACCCTATATATTAAAGCCACGATTTCAGTATTATTTTAATGCGATCTACATGAACTGTAACAGGGACGAAGTGAAATTTGGTGAAATACAGTGCAAAAACTTCTAATTTCTATCGTACCAAGCGCTGCGGTCGAAATTTTTAAAATCAACTGAAATGCACCAAGCCTAACCTAACCTAACCCTATGTTAACAATTGCATTATCTGAACTTAAGGCAATTTTGATTTTTTAATAGGTTACATTTAAACTTGTAACTAAACATATTTTATTTACGAGTACAATATTACCGTTTATTTTTCATTTGGCTACAAATATAAAACAAACAAAACCGAAAATAATGCAAATAAAAAATGACAAGATGGTAAACAAAATGATAACATCATCCTATGAGTCTAATATACTTTTTCCTTAATTCAAATCACTATTTATATCAAAGATTCCTCACCGTACAGGTGCAAGCATCTTATTTAATTAAATTATCCTCAAGCTCTGCTAATTAACATATTCGACGACGGCATCCGTAAAATTATACCTTTTCAAGGCAAAAACTGACTTAGAATTGATAATTTAAATTGAAAAGGTGGATGGATGCTCGGGAATTGAATATTTATCGGTGTAGCAATGAAAAAACTTAAAATCTGACAGATGGCTAGTGTTTTTTCTGTTTTTACATCCCTGGCTCCCTGTCTAACTGCCGCCACCATCGATGAATGGCGAGATAGTAAAAAAGGAAATAAACGAAATAAAATCTTTTGTTAGAGGTATCGATGGTGGTTTTACACTGCCCAACGCAGAAAGAGGACTGAGAACTTACTTCTTCTCTTAGCAGTTTATGTCATTACAAATTTAGAATTTTTTTAAAATTTATATTTTGGTTTCATTTTTTCTCAATTTAACCAAGATCAAGACAGTTTATCGATTATAATCAAGTTAATTATATTAAAGTGCTTAGTTGGCCACTTTATGCTCTAGCTGGAGAGTATACAGAGTATTCAAACGCCCGTCGCGTCTGTTTTTTTTTGACAGAAAATTATATTTATACTCAAATAGGTACGAATATTCGCTGGTTTGTACACTATACAGTGTCAAAATAGGTACCAAAATCTGTCTTTTTATCTTATACGTTCTTAGTAGGCCACTTTATGCTCTAGTTGGAGACTAAACAGATGCCATATATCCAAATGCCCGTTGCGTCTGGGGTTATTTTGACAGAAAATTATATTTGTACTAAAACAGCTACGAATATTAGCTAGTTTATAAGCTAGTTTACAAGCAAGAAAATGTCAAAATAGATACCAAAATCTGTCTTTTTATCATACAGGGTGGCCCATCGAAAACGTTCCGCAAGGCATAACGGCCAGGGTATTTTTTTTTATAATCCAAAAACACGTCAATTTTGTTTGTGAGGGGGACAACTTTTGTCCCAAAAATGATTGCAAAATCTTCAAACCTCTAAGCGGGGGTGTCATCCCCCCACTTTTTTCAAATGGGAAGGGGGGTCAAGTGGCGCCGCAGTGAAAAGAGCTTTTTATTCTCTATATTTCCGAGTCATTGAGAAAATATGAAGGATTGAAATTTGAAAAGTGTATTTAAACATTTATCAGAGTAAATGAAAATGATAAATTCCTTCGACCAATTTGCTGTTGTTTCTTATTATTTCTAGATGTTTACGCATTTTTTCACTTGCCACGAGGTTGAACGATCAGGTGCGGTAGTTGCTAGATAGCTATTCTGTGACTTGTGCGTTGAAGTTCTTCTCAATATCGTTCAACTGACCCACAATAGAATTTCCAAAAATACCAGCCCACACGTTCAATTTCTGAGGGTTTTGTGTGTGCACCTCGTGAAAAACCCTGAGGTTGTCCTCAGCTCAGTACCGACAGTTGTGCCGATTAACTACACCGTTCAAAAAGAAAGTACCTACACTCATCCGAAAAACACACATTAAATAGGAAATTATTATCATTCGTTCACTCATAGTTTCACAAAATTTCAAGCGGCGATCAAAATCGTCTTCGTTGAGTTCTTGTACCAACTGAATTTTGTACGGGTGGAACTTGTTTTTTTAATATCCTTTGGACACTTGTACGATTCACGCCGGTCTCAATGGTTAATTTTCTTGTACTCAGCGTACTATCCATGGCAACTTGGCTCAATACGAATACCACTATAGCTTCAATTACTACAGGATTTTCCCTCTGCCTCTTTTTATTCACAACGGAACCAGTTTCGCGAAACTTTGCTACTAACTCGCGAACAATTTTGCCATAAAGGTGTTTGTCAGAATGGCGTTCATTGAATATCTGCGCAACCCGATTGCCACATTCATTATTTTTAAAATAAATTTCGATTATTTCCACTTTTTCTGCAAATGAGTACACCATAATAATTGTTAAAAAGTTTAACGATATTGAGAAGAGCTGCAACGCACAAGTCACAGAACAGCTATCTAGCAACTAAATACCGCACCTGATCACCTGAAATAATAAGAAAAAACAGCAAATTGGTCGAAGGAATTTATCCTTATCATTTACTCCGATAAATGTTTAAATAAACTTTACAAATTTCAAACCTTCATATTTTCTCAATGAGTCGACCGATTTTCAAAAACGAAGCGGAAAAGTATAGAGAATAGAAAGCCCTTTTCACTGCGGTACCACTTGACTCCCCTTCCCATTTGAAAAAATTGGGGGATGACACCCCCCGCTTAGAGGGTTGAAGATTTTGCAATCATTTTTGGGACAAAAGTTGCCCCCCTCACCAATAAAATTGAAGTGTTTTTGGATTTTCCGAAAAAAAAAATTACCCTGGCCGTTATGTCTTGCGGAACGTTTTCGATGGGCCACCCCGTATATGTTCTCATACTCAACAAAACAGTAACTTGGGAGGGGTCGGGTCTGGCTAAATATTTAAAACATTTCTATTATAAGTGTATTTCTCACTTCTTGAACTAATCTGAATTTCATCTGTCAAAGGCAAAGAAATTTCAACATTTATTTTTTGCTGCTTTTACCAATGGCTAATAAAGTGCCAATCTTCACCAGCTTCAACATAAATACCTGCGTACAAGTGCGGGCAAGTGCGAGTCGGACTCGCTGGATGGTTCCGCCAAAATTTATAGGTATATAATATAAATAGACTTTAAATGAAAACTACAGTATATCCGAGGATTGTCTTTACAGACGGAATTTTTTTTATTATACCGGGTGCGTCTCAAAAGTGACGCACCCCTATAACTTTTTTATTTTTTCAGATAAAGAAACGATATTTGGTATGTTAGTATATGACATAAATTAGGATTAGTTGACGGTATTCAATTGTTTTGATCACTTCCTGTTTCACCGTAAATGACTACATCTTTTGATTTTTAAATGACACCCTCGGTATATTTCTACTTTACTTGATAGAAAATTGCATTCTAAATAGAATGACATATCATATGTCAACTTTTGACATTTTCGCATATGGCTTATTTGTACATGCAGTTCATAACGACAATTTGACTCGAAATAACAAGTGCGTGGTACCAAATTATTCGTAAAAAATGCTTTTTCCTAATATGCTAATGAGCCACCCTCGTTCCATTTGAAAAAATTGAGATATGATTAAAAATACGATTTGGGCATCTTTTAACCGGCCAGGATAAGACACTAAAAACATTAGATGAACAAATCTATTTTTCCAAGGCTTCTTGATTAAGAATTAGTGTTTTTAACATAACCATAACACTCTAGATTGAAATTTAAAATACGATTTTAAAGCGAGAATGTCAAAAATTTACATATGATATGTCATTTTATTCAGAATTTCATATTCTATCGAATAAAGTAAAAAAAAATACCCATGCAGTGCCATTTAGAAATCAAAAGTTGTAGTCATTTTCGGTGAAACAGGAAGTGACCAAAAACTCCGGTTAATTTAATATACAAGGTGGCTCTAATATACAGGGTCATATACTAACATACGAAATCTCGTTTTTTTAACTGGAAAAATAAAAAAGTTATAGGGGTGAGCCACTTTTAAGACGCACCCGGTATATTGACTGACAACCTCAAAACGACCAATGCTCACTACATCAAGTTTGTTGTTTTTTTGCCTGTCGATAATCATAATTCCCTTCTTATAAATAAAATTAAATCATTTTAATTGAACCAAGTGTTAAAGAATAGATTTGCAGGTTTAGTTTTCGCATGGAGCTTCATTCACATCAGGGAAGAAACTTCGAGTCCAATTTGTTTCAAAGCGCCCCTGCGAAGTCCTTAACATCCACAAAACTAGGACGACTGCCCTACATCCACAATCCGATGGGATGGTTGAACGCATGAACAAGACCATTAATTGTTATATGGCCAAAGTAGTCTCTGATCATCAAATAGACTGGGATGAATTCCTTCACCTGTTCCTGCTGGCCTACCGTTGATCCGTCCAAGAATTCATAGGGCAAACTCCAGCCAGTATCGTTATGGGACGAGAAATCCACCAGGAGAATTATTACGACCAGGAGAAGATGTCGTTGGAGAAGGTTATGTTCATAGACTACGTTAAAGAATGGATGAAGTCGATCAGCGAGTCCACCTAAATATTCAAAGCGCTAGTTACCGAATGAAAAAGTACTACGACGTTCAAGCCGGGCATAGAGAATACCAGCCAGGAAATTTGGAGTGGCTATACAACTCCCAGAGACGTCCCGTCCTGGATTATCTCCAGAATTATTCCTCTTGTAAAGACGATATACCCAGAGACGTACTGTAAGTATAAAATAACATATTTTTTGTAGTTATTTCAATAGAAATATTCTTTTTCATCAAAATTACTGATTTTTCAGTTTGGTTTTTGATCAAAGCCACGCACATATTAAGTATTTGAGATATTTTTTTCTAACCAAATAAATCGGGCAGTGTAGGAACATTTATATTCAAAACAAGTGAATTTTTCTACCTGCCCATTTCTACCTACCGGGAGTAGCGCCGGTGGTGCAAACGTACACCCCCTCTTTAAAACCAGAAGAATGGTACCGTGGGAATGGTACTTTAAGTTAAATACCATGGCTTATTTCTTTCGTTCTATATGTACTCTTATGGGAATGGTTTCAGTCTATGTCAATTTATTTTCGAAATGTATTTAATTTTTGGTTGTACCGTCGCGTCGTGTCTCGTCTTACAGGATGTGTACTTTTTGTCACTTCTTTTTCGTATCGGATTTATCAGTAAATGTTATGTATTGGTCTCTTTAACGGAAATGTTTTTTTTTTAATATTTTTGGGATTATCGGTATTTCAACAAAATATTTGTTTTTAACTTAAAGGTAAGTGTCCATTTGAGAATATTACTCGCGCGAGAAACTCTCGATAGTAGTTCTCGCATGTCGATACACGTTTGCGACTACCTATCGGAGAATATTCATTTTACTATCAATAGTTTACTCGTAACGATTTGCTCTCAAGTGTATACATATTATTTTTAATAGCGGATAGTTACTTCTGAAATACGATTACGTTTCGTATTGTAATAGTTCTAGTAGTAATTTATTAATTTAAAATGGCAGCTACTCGCAAAGAGTGGTCAAAAGACGATACTTTAATAAGTATAGGTATACGAGGAAAATACAGTTTTGTGGGATACCATGGAATTAACTATCTGCACTTCTATGTTTCTTTCACACTACACATATTATTTATTCATTTATTCCTTCACTAACAAATTAAATGAAAAATTACAAAAATACAAACTAAATCAACACATACTAGAACTAACGGAAAGCTATTTAAAAAATCAACCACAAAAAATTTGCATGGAAAATATTGAAAGTAAAACTACCGTGTCGCCATATGAGATAGCGCAAGGAGGAAATCTACCACCTCTCCTGTATATCCTTTATACAAACGATCTCTGCGAACTAGCATTAAATCATTAAATGGCATCATATATGGATATGCCGATGATACATGTTTAGTATATACAGGAACAGATCAGAACATCCTTGAAACAAACATCAACAAAGACCTGCAAAAAGTGCAAACATGGTGCTACAACAATCTCCTAACCATAAACGAGCTAAAAACAGAATATATGATATTTAAAACCAACAAACCAAACAAAATTTAAACTTACAAATAAAACTACAAAACCATATTCTACGAGAAACATCAACAATCAACTATTTAGGGTTAAAAATACAAAATAATTTGAAATGAGTTGCTCATGTAGTAAAGCTGAAAAATGGGGATTTAATAAAAATTCAAAAATTGATACCAAATAACATGTGGAAACCTTATATCACGCACTGTTAACCTCCAGGATGAACTATTTAATGAATATATGGAGTAATACGACCGAAAAGAATTTAAACGCATTGCAACGTCAACAAAATAAAATTTTAAAATTAATATATATATAAATTACACAAAAGAACACCAACACACATATTATTTGATACAGCGCAAAAACTAGATATAAAACAATTAATACTTTTTAATAGCTTGCTAAATATTAAATTAAATACAAACAAGGAAGTTCAGAATTACCAAACAAGGAAAAAGTCACATATTAGATGCTATAAAGTAAAAAATAAGACAGAGACTAACAGCAAAAACAATTCAAACATTCAGTAGTTTAGCAGAGAAGGTAAACAAATTGAGATTCATACAATTCAAAAAGAGGATTAAATGTTTAATATTAAATAGAGCCATACACTACATCCAGAAATCGACGACAGAAATAATTAAGAAAAGAATGTCTTCGATACCATCTAACCAGGATCTGGTACCAAGAGGTCACTGATGCGACAGATGAAGAAGGACGACACCCAGATCTTCTATGATATGTATATGCTGTACATTATTTATGTGTTGTATATATGTTTTATATGAAGGAATAACTAAATTGATTAAAAAAAAACACACAAAACACGTTAATACACAAAGAAAGGCAGTTGAAACAGAAATCTCAAATGGATACCCTCCTGACAGATATGTATGAGAGTAAGCATTTGGAGAGTTTTTAGTTATCTAGCCGATAGCATTTAACTCGCTCTCAAATGGATACTCTCTTTGGAGTGACTATCGAGAGTCACTCGCACGAATTACTCTCAAATGGACACTTAACCTTAAGAGTCCATTTCACTAGTCCGAAAAAGTAGCAAAATAAGCGTTCGGCATTTAACGCTTTATGTAAAATTGGCTAGGTATTTTTACACAAATAAAGAAGGAAATTAAAGATAAAGGACTATACTATATCCGTATTGTAGGACATTTTTAGACAACTTCTTTATTTTTAAGATTTTGATGGTCAAACATCTAAAAAATATTCCTTATGTTTGGACGAAATTTTCTCGAAAATAAAGACATAATTTCGAATTCCGTTAACATACGGAAATAGATTGAAGTTTTGTGCAAATTGTGCGCTATTTTATGGCATATGCTGAAGCTCTGCAAACCTTAATCAAGCCTTAATCAAAGCACGTGTGTTTGGAAATTTGGGTGTGGCTTAACATTATAGGATCGGGCTAAGCGGCCCGAACAGTACAGCGTTAGACTCTTAAACTCGTAGAATATTGCATTAATCTGTTTGATATAATCAAATAATATTCATTTTCACACTTAGAAGATTCTAGAGAGTTTGCTAGAGAATTGCTCAATTTTCCTGTTTTAGGGACTTCGTCTTCTATAAAAAGTAAAGTAAATAGTGGTGGTTTTTCTACGATGTTCTCTGTGGGTATCTCGGAAACTACTGGAGATAGAGAGTCGGTTAAATGGAGAAAGAATTGCAGTTTTGTGAGGTCACAAATATGCCTTTCAGATTTTTGAAGTTCATGGCTTACTAGATATTTCGAAAAAAACAAAATTTGGTTATTTTAAAAATTGTCCCTAATTCCATTATAATCTATTTTAGACAAACATTTTTTAGATAAAAGTTGTAGATAATCACATCCTTAATGAGATTGTGTCCTCCGTTTTTTTCTAAAGCCTATCATTTTTGACATATGACACAAACATATGTTTTTTTAAATGTAAACCATAGTTGACGATGACTTCATAAAAAGCGCCATTTTTTAAGCTTTTCAGAGATATAAGCTATAATATGTTTTCTTCGAAAAATTACTGAGTTATAGCCAATTCTTATCATTTTAAAATAATTTCACTTAGTTAGCCATGGAAACAAGTTCAATCGTCGTTGCCTTCAGAAATGCAAAACTGTTATATCCAAACTTTGTAAATTAAAATAAACAAAAACTGTAAATATGAATTTTTTAAATGAAGAAAAGCGTGTAGGATTATTGGTTCAACTTTTCTTGGCCATACATTTTCGAGGATACGTTGACCGGTGAACGTTACTTACGTTTTTTAGAGAACGGTTTTCAAGACATGTTAATAGTCGCGCATCAATAGAGTGATTCCAACATGACTTTCATTATGACACCCCCCATAGTGAAATAAATGTTAAAAATTATTTATATTATAATTTAGGCAAACTGAGGGATCGGAAGAGGTGGACCAATTGCATGGGCCTTTTCGATGAATTAAGAGAGGCACTCGAAGAGAGAGACACGGGAGAACATATTCTAAAATAAATTAAAGTGTATGGGGTAGTGATATTATTTTTTTAAGTTTGAGTTTGCGTAATGTGAATTGTAAAGAACCGTTTAATAATATATTCTGTCTTTCTATAAGTCATAAATCATATCAGAATAAGAATACCACGCCAACTAAGTGAAATTAGTCAAGAAAGATAAGAATTGGCTATATGAACTTTTTCAAAAATCCGAAAGGCGCATATTTATGACCCCAAAAAACTGCAATTCTTTCCCCATTTAACCGACTCTCTATCTCCAGTAGTTTCCGAGATACCCATAGAGAACATCGTAGCAAACTCACCCTGTATGTAGATTCTGTAAATATAAAGCCAGCTTTTCGATTAGAAAACACAATGGCCATTTATTATAATTATTCGCATTTTAATTTTAGCGATGTAAACATAATTGTTCTATAATCTCTCTATATCAACATATTTCTAGTATTATTTATTCGTTCAGACAAATTTAATAGAGGACTGGAATAGAGGACTCTGTACATAGACCATAGTCTCTAAAATTTTCAAGGAATATTTACACAAAATACAAGAAAAAATATTAGTATATAACTATAACGTTAAATATTAATTTTTTATAATACATAGTAATTTTTAACATGATATTACATTAGATTAGATTAGATTAGATTACTGCGACCTTCTCAGATCTATTGTGGTCCTCTTCTGATCCTTAGATTACATTTTCCAGTCCTATCCTTTTCACAAAGTTTAGCAACTTGGAGACTGAACCCTCCATGTAGCTCCCTGGCAATTGCCTATCATTGCCTAATACCGTGAACCGCACATTTGCCAGGCTGTCACACCGACATAAAATGTGTTCTGACATTTCTTCTTCAGATTGGCAGAACCTACATATAGCTGAGATCCAATTACTTACTGATTAGCAAATACAAAACCAAGATTCCCTTGGTATTTGTCATGCAGTATCGCTTCCTATAAGTACGAGTCATACTTACACCGAAATCGAATTTCTCATGTCAAAAAATACCCAGACACCAATTTTCATCCAAATAGTTCAGAAATTGTTTGGAGAAAACCGAAATGAAAATGAGTACACCCTGTATTTCGCCGAAATGGAACATTTTATTAAATAAATTTATACGAACTTTTTACTTATTTTTGTCTACAGAATATGCTAAAAGAAACCTTTTCAACGTTAATATTTCATCGTACCAAAACCATATAATCGAATTCAGAGTACCACACCACTGTACATTTTAAAATAATTTCAATTTGTTAAGTTGGCCAAGGTATTGATGTTTTTGACATATTATGTGTTTTGTCATTTTTGTTTGCGATTCTGTCATTAAGCTATTACTAGTTTTAAAACGTCTGTACGTAGAGTAAGAAGTGTATAGCGAAATGTCGCGATTTGGAAAAGTAAACCAACAAGTCATTAAAGAAGAAATTGAAAATATAAAACCAGATAACACCCGAAAATCAAAATCAAGTGTATGGAAACAGTTTGTTGAATTTTGTGATGAAAAGTCGTATAATATTCATGAGTGTATGAGTGTAGTACAGCTGGCTACTATACTGGAGGACTACGCATTTAATATGAAAAAGAAAAATTTTGAAGATTATAAGGAAAGTGTGGTCAAAGTGATGTGGAACTCTACTGCTAAGCAGTTGCAAGAAATTTATTACGAAAAATATAAAATAAAATTTAATCCGTTTTCTGATGTGGAATTTGTGACCGCCAGAGCTGCACGCGATGCTAAGCGCAAAATACTACAGAGAGATTCAGCAAAAAGAAAAGTGAGTGCTTCAGCCTTAACCAGTGACGAATACAAAAAAATTATTGAAATGTGGGATGAAAATACTCCAGATGGGTTGCAGCGTAAATTTTTTCACATAGTTTCACATGAGCTGGCATGGAGAGGAGGGGAAGGACATTCTGCTTGTATCCAATACTTCAAAGAAGAAACTGATAATTTCGGAAACCCAAAAGGTCGGATAGAATATAATCCAATTTTCTCTAAAACCACACAAGGTGGTTCTAAAAAACTGTCGGATAGTAAATGGTTGATTAGAAATTTCGAAAATCCACAAATGTGTCCGGTTCGCTTGTTTAGAAAGTTGATGGAAAAAAGGGGAAATCTTATTCAAACCGACAGACTATTCTTAACACCAAACCCATACTGGAATCAACCCAATTCGAAAGGATGGTACAAGAATAGCCCAGTTGGTAAGAACATTGTATCTTCATGGTTTAAATCAGCAGCTTCAGATATAGGAATTGACACTAAAAAAGTTAAAATAACCAATCATTCTGCAAGAGCAACAGCTGTTTCGAATTTGGCCAAGAAAGGAGTTGGTGAACAACAGCTCATTAAAATTACTGGACATAGTAATAGTCAGTCGATCAAACCTTACTTACAGTTGGACGCTGAACATCATCAACAGATGATTGAATCCATGAGGAGCATTTCATCAAGTACTAGCCAGTTCAATCATGATCAGAGCACAATGCAAAATAAAACAGAAAATACCCAGATTCAAACCACCAATTCAAGCCAGCCTACAAACATTTACAATAATTGTGTTTTTAATATTAATAAAACCTATAATTACTAAATGTGTTTCGTTATTATTTTGCTATATTAGTCGATATCATTAAAGATTTGGCATTGAAGATAATTCAACATGAAATAAATTCTAAAAAAATCATATAGATATATCCATCATATTTCGTTAAATAGAAAAATACCAGCTTTAGTTAAATAAAGGCGGCAGAACTATATTTTTTAGAACATGGCAATTTCGAAGAAATTCATATGTAGGTATATCTAACATATTTCCTTAAATAAAAAATATTACCAACCTTAGTTACATCAAATGCTAAAACTCAAATGGGTAATATTTCAATATATAGACATTGTAGTTCATTCACATTATGATTGTATTTATGTTTACCTTTTCAACTGTCAAAAAATTTCCACTAAAGTTTCGTGGCGCCTCGAAAAAATTTCCGGAAATTTTTTCAGTTGCCATGGTAACTAGTCAACATTAAAGCATGTTATTGGTTGAAAAGTAGAGGTGTGAAATTTTCATCCAAATAGTTCAGAAATTATTTGGAAAAAACAGAGATGAAAATGATACTCCTACACCCTGTATCTCGCCGAAATGAAACATTTTATTAAATAAATTTATACGAACTTTTTACTTATTTTTGTCTACAGAATATGCTAAAAGAAACCTTTTCAACGTTAATATTTCATCGTACCAAAACCATATAATCGAATTCAGAGTACCACACCACTGTGGTACTTCTAAACACATTTCGTGCCTACTGCCTGCACGCCACGGTAACATTACGTCCTTTCAAGTAACGTATTGACAAATAAAGCCACAAAGGTAGCAGCAGCAGCAGCATATGTCTATAAAGCAGTGCAAATTGCAAAATCCGAGGTACCATTTGCCAGATGGCGTACGACTAGGGTCAAATTACTTGTTACGACTGTTCCGCTGGACGTTCGATCTGCCGTGTTTCGTACAAGGTGCGATTTAAATATTCCAATGAGGTACTGCCATTATCGTTTGGTCTGTATGGGAATTATCTCGGAGAAATAAGTAGATAAACATAAAAGTAAAATACGAAAGAAAAACGTAAGAAAAGCAGTAGTATACATTGAACGGCGTGGAATTGTTTTTCCACACCGTTTTTCACAAACCAAACTTTGATGAAACCAAACCAAACAAAACTTTCCTATATTTTAAAATTTAATACATGTAGCGGCTGGCGGCTGGTATACCTACTATAGTCTGTTCAACGACAAGATCCTTGACAGTGATATGTGTCTGTCATTTTAATGTCACAGTAGTTTATTTTATTTTAAGTTGGTACAACTGTATAAAACTGAAAAAAAAACTGTATAAAACTGAAAAAATGTAATCGAGTTATTTTATGTATTTAAAAAAAGCGGTATGTGTTAATAAACAAAAACAAAACACCACATACCAAAAAGATATACATATATAATAAATGTCTGCAAATAGATTCTGAGGGAGAGAAACGATACAAGTTTGAGACAGTAGATACATTCACATATCTAGAAGCCGTATTTCTAAGGAAACCAAATGTAACTCAAGAAATTATGCCAAGAATAATGGCAGGAAATAGATGTGTCAGCGCATTACAGAAAATTATTAAGAGTAAGAACATCTCTAGAAGTTTAAAAATCAGAATATACTAAACAATGATACGACGAATAGTGCTGTAGGTATGTGAAACGTGGACGTTCAATGCAACGGAAAGTTCGAGGCTAGATATTTGGGAAAGAAAAATACTGAGGAAGATTTTTGGAGGAAAGAAGATAGACAATATAGGGACCAGAAGTTTGAATAAGAAGACTAAGGAAGGAGCATATCAAAAATCTTAGGTACACCGCGATGGGCCTCAAATATGGCCGACTTAAATTCCAGTTTATCAGTGCCGTTCTAATTTTATTTAAAAAATGTAAAACTATGATGTAGGGTAGACGTGGGGTAGACTCAATAATTTGTTATTTTATTTTACGGTGTGAATAAATGTTGGTAGTTATTAAAATTGTTATAAAAATATATAATTCTAATAAAAATAGGTAAGTTATAATAAGTATTTATTAACACAAACATCCGATTCGCTACTGAAGCAGGTAAGTGAAATTAACGTATCAAAATTCTTTGACATCTGATCTTTGACAAGTAGTAAATAAAAGCTAAAATGCAAAGAAAAAATATATAATTTAGTTAATTTCAGTGAATTTCATAAATGATCGGTTTACCACACGTATGTATATTATATAGTCACTTGCTAGCGAAAAAGTTGTTCCATTATTTCACTCAATTTTGCCGAGATCTACCGCACGCTACACAACCAACTATTTTAGAGTCTTTTTCGATAAATCGCGATAGTGTCACTGTTAATTTAAGTTCTGCCACAATTTCCATCTAGATTTGCTACCTTTATACAACTATCAGTAGTAGAATAAATAATAAATAACATAAAATAAGCTCCTTGTAAAGACTGACAAATCCACAAAATTTCAAATCAAATTCAAATGTGTCAAATGAATCGTCAAACAGAACTGTCAAGGATCCCCACCCTAGAGAGCTTTTTCCGCCCACCATGCATGAATACATGGATAGCATTATGCTACTTCCTTAGTCTTCTTATTCAAAGGACCAGAAGAACAAATGAAGGATTAAAGCAACTCTATCGGGCACCAAATACCGTATGATCGAAAAAAAACATTGTCCAGTTGGCTTGGAAATGACGATCGATGACATTTTCATATAATTTTACATATAAAATGACAACGATCTTTATTTCATAGCTATCGCTGATGCCGTTTTTATTCAATCATACGGTATAACTGGAGTAGCAAGAGCACAATCAAAACTCATTTTGATACCACCAAATGATGGTCCGATCCACATTCTGCTCCACGGTAAGCCCTTACGTCAATGGTTTTTAGTTTTAAGTTTTGTCGCTGTATCAGATAGTCAATTATGGAGCGTAGCTGGCGAGTTGGTTGAATTTTAAATTACAGTACTTAGTCAGCCCATTGCCGAATAATGTCCATGGTTGGCAACAATGAATTTTACGTAACTAAATGTTTAATTGATGTCAAATATATATATTATTTGATACCACCAAATGATGGTCCGATCCACATTCTGCTCCACGGTAAGCCCTTACGTCAATGGTTTTTAGTTTTGAGTTTTGTCGCTGTATCAGATAGTCAATTATGGAGCGTAGCTGGCGAGTTGGTTGAGTCCACGTCAATTTATGAATGTCTCTATGAGGGAAGAAGCCGTTCATAATTTTTAAATTTAGGCTTTCGCACATGCCTCTTAGCCTGAGACCATTGTCGTTGGTTGACCTCTCTCCGTACTGCCCCACCACTGGGCTATTGGTTTCTGTTCCCGTTCTTGAGTTGAAGTCTCCCAGTAAGAATAATTCTTTATCGTGTTTAATGTCGGATATTATGTGCGTTAGTTTATTGAAAAACATATCTTTTGTTAAAGGATCCGCATCGTCGCTAGGGGCATATACTCCTATTATTATCATTTGTCATGTGTCAAATATATGTTTTAAATAAAATTCGAACGGAACTAGTAAACTGAGTTATGACTTATGGAACTACAGGAAGAAAGTTCCGTATAGAAAAAATATATTAAAGCTAAAATAAGTCAAGATATTGAGAGATGATTATCAACTAATCCAAAAACAGAAGAATAACAATAAATTTAGTACCCTTTAGGCATAAAAAGATAAAAAGTCTTATAATGACAGTCATTGCTTCAGGACAACGACTGCTCGGTAAAAGAAGTAAAATAAATATAAAATGACGAAGAAAAATGGTTTGCGCGTTGTCCAGTCAAGTGTGAATTTCAAATAGGAACATAACGGTGTGTCGACGTCGAAGACATCCATTTAGAGCGAGTCAATGTTTTGCTTTTAACTCTTTTCGATTGTTTACGAGCGACATTAGCGAGTGCCCTCATGTTTGCCGAACGTGTTGATGTCTCGTCGCCATGGTAATCTGCTGCGTAATGCTCGAACCATGTTAATATAGAGAACTAACTATATTAATATATTTTTGAAAACTTACAGCAGTTTCAAATAGTAATAACTTATGATTATAGCACAAATTAACTAGAACAGATGCGAAAGAACACCGAATTACGCGTTCAGGTTTCTGTGACCTTCAGAAAGAGTTCATAGACAATCCGCATCAATGTATAGTTTGGCTTATTATTTGTTTGGGTGAAAATAATCTGCATCAATATGTTATCTAGGCATACAAAAAGGTCCACAGACTTCGAGACATACGAAAAATCAAGTCCATTTAGCGTGTGTCGCAATTTTCACACCTTAAAAAATTAGTTTTTTATAGCTATAGCAGCTGCAGCGACTATGAAAAAAGCTGTATGATTTTCATAGAAAATAAGGGCACCTGTAATTCATTTGAGAATGTTATAAATCGCTAAAAGAGGTTTCAAATCTCTTGGATTTCTATTAATATTAAATAAATTTTTATTAAAATTGAACTAAAATTGTTAGTATCATTAAAAACAATTCAAATTCAAAAATTTTATCAGTCAAATTCCCTCATTTAAGGTGAATATTAAAGTAAATATAAATACAGCTCATTCTAAGCTCTACTTATCTTTAAGAAAAATTTAAATCATTGTTGCAATTGGGCCTTAATGCCATTTCGAATGAACACTAGTATTAATAATGTACATTATAATAATAATAAATTTTATATATCATAGTGTATATTAAAACTACTAAAACACTTTTAAATTGGTATTATATTAACAACTTTTGTTTTTTAATCCAAAAAAAGTTACCCATTTTCTCAATCAAAATATTTGTGGTCCTGAAAAGGACCTTCGTTTTCCCATGTTCGTCAAGGTAGGTAATGGGTAAACGGTAAAAAAACAGGATAATGAAATTTAAAAAATTACAAAAATTGTTGAAAAGTGCCTCCCTCTTGCATTAAACAATAACCCAAACGATCATAAAATCCCTCCTCACATTGGATAACATATCAGGGGTGACAGTGTCAAAGGCATTAAATATTTTCTGCCTTAACTGCTCCAAGTTTTGAATTTCTTCATGGCCGTAAATTTTAGATTTTATGTACCCCCATAAAAAGAAATAATTCACCGAGAAGTCAGGTGAAATTAAACGTCAGTCTAAACAAAACTGTCATTTTTGAAAACTTGTCAAAATTAGGACACACGCTAAATGGACTTGATTTTTCTATGCCTCGAAGTCTGTGGACTTTTCTGTATAATCTCACAGTAATTTAATAGATTGCTCGTCATATTATATCAGCTCGTCGGAGATTAGGAAAAAAAAGATATTTATAGTATAAAAAATTAATTTATTTAACAAAATTTAATTAAAGATGTGACAAAATAGTTACATTTCTATTAGTTCTATCGGACTTTTTTCGACTATATAAATCTTTATTTTTTGTAAACTTTAATGCATAAAATATTTTCAATCTAATAAATAATTTAATGATATAAATAAGAGGAAATTTCTCACATAGGTGGTCAAATTCTATAGTTTTCATTATATCAAACAGCCTCTGAATGTTTTCTTCAGTGCAAAACTCATCAAAATTTAATATAAATAATTTTTCCAGCCTGTAAATAAAATTAACAAATTTTTCCATTTTCATGATCAAAGGCTTTTAAATGGGTAAATAATTTCGAGTTATCCAGAGATTCGGATTCTTTCGCAAATTTTAGACAAATATCACATTGATGTATTTGAAGACCCTTTTTAATGATGTAGTCAAACATAATTAAAGGCATTTTGAGTTGAAAACATTTCTCAGAGGCTGTTTGATATAATGAAAACTCGAGTGAAAACTATAAAATTTGACCACACATGTGAGAAATTTCCTCTTATTTACATCATTAAATGATTTATTAGATTGAAAATATTTGATGTATTAAAGTTTACAAATAAAGATTTATATAGTCGAAAAAGTCCGATAGAACCAATAGAAAGGTAACTATTTTGTCACATTTTTAATTAAATTTTGTTAAATAAATTAATTTTTATACTATAAATATCTTTTTTTTCCTTATAAATAAACACATTTGCATTCCATTTTAAATAAGATATACAAATTACCAAAACTTAGAAATAACAGTTCAAAAAGTTCAACAAAAATCCTACACGCGTTTTAAAAAGAAACATATAACCACGCACTATATCATTCCAGCAAGCGAATACGACACAGCATAGGTTTCCGGACTAAACGACTGGTGTATTTACACCACTCAATAGGCGTGTCGGGTTTGCCGAGCCGTTTCCGATGCAGTCGCTTTCTTTCGCATCTGTTATAGGTAATTTGTGATTATAGTCTGTAGAACGAATCAAGAAAGAATTCGATAGACGATGGCAGAAAAAACGCAGATGTCCATCTTGACACGTCCATCTTTCTCACTAAAAAAAGTTTATCATTTTTTTAAGTGAACTACAGTCTGTCTGACAGACGTCATTCTAAAGATGACAGGAAGTGCAATGTGCCTGTGAATTAAATAGACAGACATAACTGTGACTGCCAGCGACCCTCTCGTTAAATAGACGATATGCCATCATCATCATCATCATTTTCAGCTTATTCAAACATTTCCAATTATAGTGTAGCCTACATCACATACTCCTTTTGTAGTTAAGCCCATTATTATCTTGCGGGCCCATGTGATTCCTGCTAATTTCTCAATATCATGATCCCATCTCAAGTTCGGTCTTCTTCTAGCTCTATTAATTCCTCGTGGGTACCATGCTGTAACTGGTTGTAATGGACCATAAACCATCTGTTGTCCGTTTTTTTTGTCAACTGTCCTGCCCATTGCCATTTGGGGGATTTATTTTATATCATCTATATCTATCTATATATTTTTTGACAACAACTTTGATATCAACAGTACAATAATTTTCCCTTCTCAAAACCTCTATCTGACCACTCCATAAATTTCGTTTTCTTCTCATTAAACCCTTAACATTAAGACTACTTTTTGTGATTAATCTTCCATTCTTTTTAAAAAAAAATCAAAATTACTTTTTCAAAAATATTGCGACGGACTGTATAATACTGTCTTTACTCTTTACTATAGTTTGCTATAGTCCACTTATTTCTTTACACACTCTATATGTATGCACACTTACATAAATTCCTTAAATATAAACATCAGTTATCAGGATGAACTATAAGAAGAAAGAATGTTGAAACCATTAAAATTTACGAAGAGCTATAAAACGCGTCACGATATAGAACCGGGTGCATAAAATTTTATCAATTTTCTACATACCATGTCACCTATTCAATTCCAGTTTTGTCTTTTTGAGAATGATGAAATTCAGATACGACTTTTACGTAAATTTTACATTCTAGAAGTACTTGAAATATGAAATAAAATTTATGAAGAAACTAAAGTAAAGAGTGCAAATAAAACTTATATCATGCAATATATTTGTTACGGTTACACGGAAAAAAATGTAATAAATCCCAAATTGTAGAAAACACGGCTGCATTTTAGGTCTAAATTGGTACCATGCATCACGTTGTAGCTTTTATTTCTATCAAGTTGTAGATCTCAAAAGAAATAGTTAAATATGTTTGCCTTTATACGGAACAAGCGAACAAAACTCTGCAATATCTCAGCACAACAAATTAAAATTACAAAATACATTGATTTTTCCTATCGCTACTTATGCATCTGAGACCTGCACTCTACTGGAAACTACAAACAAAAGAATAAAAAATCGGTAAAAAAACTTTTAAGTTAAACGGTTTTATCTTATGTGCACTGAAAACTAGAAAATAATAATAACAATTAGGTATTTTGAACTTCTAGTTTAGAAATATTTTAGTACTAGGCAGAATAGCTTTTAGGCATATTAGACTAAAATAAAAACGTGGGGCCCATTAACTATTGCTGTAATACTTTCTTCTATACTAAGTGTGGATTGCATCGACTTACTATAATCGTAACTGGAGATTTTGACAATCAATAACCAGCCGTGGCGGCTTCACCAGCGAACGCCGAGCTCATGATCTACCAAAGTATAAAGATATGCTTTGCCATAGGTAGGAACTAGACGTTCAAAATACCTAATTGTTATTATTATTTTCTAGTTTTCAGTGCACATAAGATAAAACCGTTTAACTTAAAAGTTTTTTTACCGATTTTTTATTTTTCTTTGTTTTTTTATTTATTGTTTCCATGTTGTTCCCACGAGTAATGAACATTTTAACGGTCGATCCCTCCAGAGGTCCAGTAGAGGGGCAAGGCTATAATATACAACAAGAGGCGCCCAGTCTTGAGGGGAAAACGCTTTCGACATTACATTTTTAGCCACCCTAATGCCATACAGTCCTCAGCACGTTTTAACCTATTACCTTAACTTGGGTGGTAAAGCTACCGCTAACTACGTAGGTACATCTAATCACCTATTTTTTTTATCTGTCCTTCTAACGTCACACAATATTGGACACAACTGTTCTGGACACGACTACTCATGCCCTCACCTAATACGCCATTTTGTAACGACGTCCATCTTGGATTTAAAATTTTGTCATAATCACAGTATTCTACTAATGTAGCCCTTTCATTTGATACCCATATTGAGGGGGTTGTGGAAAAATATGAAATCCGCCATTTTTTACCGGCGGCCCATCTAGATTTACAATGTTATTGATATTACTATATTGTATTGTCATCGGAACTAAAGGTGTGTACCAAATTTCAGATCAATCTGACAACAGGAAGGTACTTAAATTTCAATTTCTAATTTTGACCCAAATAAACAAACAAATAAATAAATACCGTACGGGTCGAGCTAAATAAAACCGTTTAAAAATAGAGGCTTTCGAAATGTGGACCTACAGAAGAATGCTGCGAATTTCATATACAGAATATCGGACCAAGGTCTCAATTATAAGTTAATCACAAGTTAAAAAGTTATCACAAGACTTTCAACCAAAATATACCAGTAGGTACTTAGGGCACATTTCGAGAACAGATGGACTGGAAAAAATTATAATCGAAGGGAATATTATTGGCAAACGACCAAGAGGAAGGTCTCTGACTCGGTGAGTGGAAAACTAAAGAAATTATTGGTCACGGTCTGCAAGAGGCTTCTCTAGCTGCTCAAGATACAGAGGAATGGAGAAAAACGATCCCCGCAATTGAGGAATGATGTCACCATACTCTTCCGAGAGTTAACGGACGAGAAGAAGAGAGAGAAAACAAGTGTGTGGTGGTAATTCTCCCAATTTGTGTGAGAGAATATTCAGATTGTACCCGTTGAAATTTAAATGAAAATCATTATTACAAATTAAAGCGATTCTAACTACATTGTTTTAATATAATTTGCTGTTACTATACGTGGTAATATTTCATACGGTCTTTTCAAATCTAATAAAAATAGAAAATACATTTTATCCCTTTGCGGCTGAAAAAATCCTAGATATTTTGGTACTGAAATATCATCATCATCACCATTTTCAGCTTATTCAACCATTTCCAGTTATGATGTAGTCTCCCTCACATATTTAGATATTCTCTTTGTAGTTGGGCCCATTGTTGTCTATTGTTGGCTATGCGGGCCGCATATTTGTAAAAGACGTCCATGATTGCGCTTCGGTTCTAGGCCGAACGATACCGCGTAAACAGCATACGATATTGCAAATCTATCTGGTGAATAGCATCCGTGATTCCAAATTTTAACTGCCTTAATTCCTCTTATATGTATAAACAGCGGACGATATCGCGAAATTTGTTGATCAGTTGCTTGTAATCAGCATTTAAGATCGCAAAATTTGCAAGTGCAAGATCTCTACCAAAGAATATAGTACTAAATATTATTTTGCAAAAAAAAATAATTTGCCCCCAAATCACGAGTATATAAGTTAATAGATAAAGAAATTATTAGAACACGTTTCGTTAAAAAGGAAGAAATTGAGGTAAGTTACAGAAATTAACAAGAGTAATTAGTCAAAACAAATTAACTTTAAAAAACAGATAATAAATCGAAACAAAAAAAATGGCTGAAATGAAGATATAGGACATTATTTTCAGGACATTTACCCAATGTTTAGAGAATGACCAGCTTTACTTCGAAAATTTAAAACAAAAACTGCACTTTGTGTAGTTTCTTTGCAGGTAAAATTTGACTTTTTCTAGTACATGAAGATTGTAACTTTTTGTTTAAAATAAGTTAGGTATTAGAAATTTATATTGAGTTCTATGGAAAATATATTATATCTCTATTCTGTTTTAAGTAATTTGCGTACGTATGTAAGTTGGATGAACATAAAATAGTGTCATCTGGGAATCTATTTTCTGTTGATTTCTCGACACGATTTTTGGTTTTACTTTATAGTCCTCTTAATAATCAAAATATTTATGATCAACAGCACGTCAACGTCAATGGTATTTTTTCGTACGATCACCACAAGTTAAGCGGCCGCCATCTTGAATTTTGGTACTTTTGGGGAAAAAATGTAAATAACTCGAAAACGGTGCGTTATAGCGAAAAACTTCAAGAGGTAAAAATTAAAAAGAATAAAAAACTCTATCAGAATCAGTAAAGAATAGTTTATTATCCTAACGCAGTGACGTACAAAATTTTTTTGAATATCGAGCAATTTTTAAAAGGAATCACCGAAATGCAAATTACTATTTTTTTAAGCCTATTAACAAATAACATGGATATTTAGCATCAATTCAACTAAAATACAGTCCTTGTGACATTTTCAAGAAATATTTATTGGTGGTTTGATAATATTTCAAAATTAACAAAAATTGTCAAAGCTATCCTTTACTAAATACATGTGTACTAATAATGTGCGAAATTAGCCTCCACCTTGTTCCAGTCGGGGCTATTTGCACTTAAACCAAGGTCTTTGTTTACCATTTGTAAACAACTTGTTTTTAAAAAATACAGTGACAGTTTGAAAAAATTAGGCTACAGGTTGGAAGAAAAAAAATAAAATGTAATAAAATACTTGCGAATGCCTTTTTTGACATAAATATCATCTGATCTTAACCTAAGATCTTAACACTTTTCATTATGATAAATACATTATAAACATACCCCTACAAATTTAATAACAATAATTCAAATTATGACCATTTTAATAAAAATGTGTAACCAACTTCTAACCTAACTTTTCAAACTGTCATCTCTAGAAAAAAATGAAATTTACAATTTTATTCGAATTGTTCTTCATTGACCGATATTTGTTTGTTCTCGCAAGAAATACCATTATAGTTACCACACAAGCATGAACATTGCATACTGGATTTTAAACATGTACCATTGCGATTAAAAAAAATAGTACAACAAAATATGATTTAATCTGCTGATCTATATTCTTGTGTCAGTGTCACGTAATTTTTAAAAAATGCCTTTAACTTCAGAGCAAAAATCGATTATATTTACGCGATTAAGGGATGGGGTTTCCATAAGGGAAAATTGCAGATGCATTAGGGATAAACAAAAAAACAGTGTTGTTGGCTAAATCCAAAGAAAAAATTCAATATAATTCAAATATCCTTATAGACCAGGAGTTCCATCTGGGACTACTAATTCTTGTACTACTTTTTTGATCGCAATGGTACATAGTTTATTACATCCAGATTTGCAATTACAGTAAATCATTTTCAATACAAATTCTGGTGCCACTGCGTTTGACATTGTTGTTGGAACTAAGGTATCCGTTTTTTTACTCCATCCACATTGTGTTGCCTTTTCTCCCTTATTTAGCCTATACTGCATTTATAAATAGGTCCTATAATAATGAATTTCAGCTGCGTTAGTTGTTGGAGGTAAGGTAGCTAAATCAAAATTTTTACTATAGGTACCTGACGAGATGTAAGGGCTTTATATTTAAAATACCTCAACTGATCTAAATCTTTTGCTAGCCTATGTCGATCATATGATGAAAATAAGGATGTATTTCCAGCTTCGACTAGCTCAGATTTTTGTGCTGCAGGATCTAAAAAAAACGGATGTAATTTGTCACAGATGAGGATCATTTTGCAACGTTTTGAATTAATTTCGCCGTTTACATTACATTTTATTTTTTTTCTTCCAACCTGTAGCCTAATTTTTCAAACTGTCACTGTATTTTTAAAAACAAGTTGTTTACAAAATGGTAACAATAAGACCTTGGTTTAAGTGCAAATAGCCCCGACCGGGATAAGGTGGAGACTGCTTTCGCACACTCTTAGTACACATGTATTTATTAAAGGATAGCTTTTACAATTTTTGTTAATTTTGAAATATTATTAACCCGCCAATAAAAAATATTTCTTGAAAATGTCACAAGGATTGTATTTCAGTTGAATTGATGCTAAATATCCATGTTATTTGTTAATAAGCTTAAAAAATTAGTAATTTGCATTTCGGTGATTCCTTTTAAAAATTGCTTGATTTTCAAAATTTTGTTGTACGTCATTGCGTTAGGATAATAAACTATTTTTTATTGATTCTAATAGAGTTTTTTATTCTCTTTAATTTTTACCTCTTGAAGTTTTTCGCTATAACAAACCGTTTTCGAGTTATTTACATTTTTTCCCAAAAAGTACCAAAATTCAAGATGGCGGCCGATTTTTTTTGATGACGCACACATCGGACAAATGGGGACTTTTAGTATGTTAATAAGGGTTACTAAGGCTAACTATTTTCAATGGTCGCAGCTTTCTAAAAAATTTTGCAATTTCAATATGGTGAATGTCATAACTGCACTGGGGTATACGTATGTAAGTTGGATGAACATAAATAGTGTCATCTAGGAATCTATTTTCTGTTGATTTCTCGACACGATTTTTGGTTTTACTTTATAGTCCTCTTAATAATCAAAATATTTATGATCAACAGCACGTCAACGTCAATGGTATTTTTTCGTACGATCACCAAAGTTAAGCAGCAATATGCGTGGTTGTTATTGGAAGGGGTGGTCGCTTGACAAAAAAAACTTTTTTTTATTTTTAGCTCGTTTAATTTGTGTTGACAAACAAAATTTGCGATCCTGAATGCTAATTACGAGCAACCCATTAATTGTGACAAAAACTTTCCTTTTATTGAAAATTTAAGTCAAAAATATTGCGAACGGCTACTCTTATATCGGAGGCAGTGGGAACAAGCTTTTGCTTCTGCACTTGACTAAAAATATGATACCCACCTATATCTTACACTGCATACCAAAGGGCGCCACTTATTTCAATAAGATGCTGATACTTTACAAAGGATAGTACAAACTGAAATAAGAAAATTTGTACAAGTGTATTAATTGAATGGAAACTAAAATTAGTATAGCTATTAAATATTTTGAGAAACTGGATCAACCAATGAAACAATTCAAATACCCAAAAAAAATAAGATTTATTACTTGTTAGAAATTTTCGGTACCTATTCGGCACAGCAGTTATATACATGAATATACAAGAATTATATTTAAGGAACTTTATCTTAAAACTTGTTTAAAATCAAATTATGTCTTTCCAGATATTATTCAAACAATTATAATATAAAAAGAATACTTTTAGACACGGTCTTGGTTTTATTCGAATATTAAATATCTAAATTTTAATTGACTTATTACGAAGATTCATGAACCTTTTTGTTTATATATAGTTAAGGGAAAAAGTTTAAAAGCTGTATCCAAGATTGCCCTTACAGGTCAAAGATCGTAATGTTATAAAAGGTTAACATAAATAGATGTTAAATCTGAATAATCAATCAATATAACATGATTATTTTAATAATCAAATACAAGTAAAATTTGAGCAATGCTGAAGGCAAATACTTAAAATATTAAAAAAATATAAAATATAACAGAACGTTAAATTTTATAAATTAAAGGTTAAAGTAATGCTGAAGGCAAGTACTTAACCGGTTAAATGTAAAATGTTAAGAATAGTTAATTTCTTGGCACACTAATGATTATTTAAAATCAAATTAATAAAAGTTTAGTTTACTATAAAAAAAAAAATATATACTGGCCTTGTATACCAAATTATACTAAAAAAAGGATCTTCTTAATAATATAAAAACATCACAGCATCCAACTTCTCCTCAGAGGGGTGCAGGGCTGAAATCTAACTGAACAGGCTGCTACTGATTACTTCGGTGACTGAACACGTAAGAAAAACTTGTGGAAAAACTTGGCGAAAAACTTCTAGACACATTCTAGACAATTCTCAAAATGGCACAGTGCCCTCGACAACCATGGTACAAAGAATACAAGGTATGATATTGCGCAGGTTGGCTGCTACGTCTGAGAAAATACGTAGAAAAATCTATTGAAAGAACGCCTCGCGCGCCAGTTCAAATCGTCAAGATATTGTGAATAAACAATGTTTAATTTTTATATACCGTCATTAAATTCTTCTAAGCAAGAGGAGTCGGGCTAGGAAGCGAGAGACCGGAGTTCGAATCTCGGCCGGGACCATAACTTTTATTTATTTTTTAAATACTGTTGTATTCTATAGTTTATTTTTTTTGTAGTATAAAAAAAAGAACTATTTATTCTGTGATTTTTTAATCTCCGGTATTAATATAAATTGATTGTTGATTACAATACTTCATTTAATATAAAATGATATTCTACTTTTGAAATGTATCAGGCCCCTAATTGTACCTAAAGTAAAATATATGATTTTAGTGATATACCATATTGGTTAAACTATTTAATATTTCAGTCACTTAAAAAGTTAATTTGCATTGAATAATTGCCTACCATTAAAAAGGAAATTTGAGCTATATAATCCTTGATGGGCATCTTCCTCTAAATTTTGGGTTTCGTTCAGCAATTTATTCTCAAAACCTGAAACATCTACATATAAAAAAAGAAGCTTCCAGGTCACTAATTATAATAAACTTCACCCTTGGAATTACTTCTATCACAATTACAATACATTCATCTGCATTGGCATTTTCTACTGTTCGATGAAACAATAACGCTTTCCAACATTTTTTAAATGATGTAACAACAATTCCTCTTGTGGTTGCTTTTTCCATAGATATCCTCATCTCTGTCCTCATGTGAATTCAGAGGCAATGAACATGAAAATTATTTACCATAAACATCGCAAACTAAAAACCTAATAAACAATTTTATACCGAATATAGAAATAAATTTAGTATTCTTCACCCTATTATCGTCCAAATCCATGTTAATAGATAATTATTATTTTTAAATATATTTTTTTGGAACTGCTGGTTTAGTAATTATTAAATTAAACGAACTAAAAAGTCTTAAAAATAAACAATTCTTAACCATAACCCCAAAAATACAGATCTCCTGTCAACTTTCTTTATCTTTTAATTGTTCATTGTTTTCCTAGTGACGTCACAGGTGGTATGCGCGAACTGAACGAAATTGGAGCCGCTATCGATCATACCTTGTATTCTTTGTACCATGCTCGACAACGGTCAAATCCGAGGTGACGATTTTGACGTTTCCCGTCTTGTCAATACACCAGGGTACGATCCAATATTTTCGATAGAGAGCGTTCCGAAATTTAAGCGTTGTAGAAGTGTAAAAAGAATATCGATACAATAATAAAAATCCGTCTATAATAAAACAAAGTAGCATTTGGAAAATGAAAATGCTACATAATAAATTTCGCGATATCGTTTGGTGTTTAGGCAGTTAAAATTTGGAATCACGGATGCTATTCACCAGATGGATTTGCGATATCATATGCTGTTTACGCGGTATCGTTCGGCCTAGAACTGAATCGCGATCATGGATGTCGTTTACAAATATGCATGCGAGCCCAAGTTATCCCTGCTAATTTTCTAATATCATGGTCCCATCTCAGGTTTGGTCTTCTTCTAGGTCTCTTCTAGGTCATTCCTGGTGGGTATCATGCTGTATTTTTTGTGGTCCATCTGTTATTGGCCCTTCTTGCCAGGTTTCTTGGCAACCCATTGCCACTTGAGGGATTTGATTCTATGGATGACTTCTATTACCTGGGTCTTTTGTCATATATTCTCTGATTTACTGAACTATATCTTTAAAAAACATTTCTTTTTCAAAAATCAATTTTACTAATTTTACAGGAGAGCCCTGGACGGCTGATGGTTATCAGAACAAAATTGAAATTGAAATCTAAATCAAAAACCCTCATATGGAACTCTAGATCACACTGTATACAGTAATTTAGTCAAAATAGTAGGAGTATAGCGACCTATATAATTTAGTGTTTAAGCAATATACACACCTAAATTTAGAAAAATCAAGGAGGATATAAAAAAACATCTTGCGTAACGTAATCTGATGGGAAATCATCATGCACGCTTGTTTTCAGGCTATTTCTTCCTCGTATAAGGATATCGTGAGAAGGTGGATTAATTTTCATGGTTAACGAGCTTAAAAAATGTTTCCACCGAATTTTGACGCTGTGTAACTTTAAATTAAGGCTAATTTATGAACATACGTATGATCGTCATTAATGCTTTGTTTGCGTTTTTAATTGTATACGAAACGTTGTGTTGTTTACCGTTATTTTGGATAAGAACGATTCAATTTAAATCGTTGGACATATTAACAAATCATAGGTAGGTATCTTTATACAGCATGTCCCTGGATCGTGTTTATAAGAGGACACACTGTTTTATTATTAACTATTTGATTGTTCTAAAACGGTTAATCCCGTTGAGACTTTTCTAAATTTTTTGTACCGTTTTAAAGAAAAATATGAAAATATACATGTTATGAATGTTTCGCAAAAATTTAAACGCCTTTATGTGGTACTTTTGTTAGTAAGTACATAGTAGGTATAGTAAGTATAGTACAGTATATAGTATATAAGTAAGTTGGTACATCATTTAGTAAGTAAATATATATTCACTATTCACTTCGCATATAATTTTTGCATTTCTTCAGTGTTCACTATTATTAATAGGTAAATTTAACAAGTTATGTACTACAAAAATCAACCACATCTATGAAAAATGTTGTTTATAAGTAGGAAACTTATCGAGACAAGAATCACCAATTTGTTTTGATTAGGCCTCAAGACAATAAATTTTGCGCACCTGCCTTCACATTTCACAATCCTTTTTTTTTACTAGACTAAAGACGTTTAAACCATTTGCAATGTGGCAAATCTAATGATATCGGTCAAATTTGACATGGAATGGCTAGACTAGACTACTACAGGTGTAAAAATAGCAGGTGTAGATTAGAAATAAAATTTTCTTTTTTCGTAGCTTAAAATGTTGTTCATTACTTGCTTATATAGGGGTCCAAAAAAAAACAAAACTAAAGTATACCCTTGGTCTAAAAGTTTTAGCCAAACTGCCATAAGGAAATTGTTACTAAAACTGGCAGTAAGCGCCATTAAAAGGCAAAGAAGAGTAGGGGCCAAGTAAATACCATCCAAGTACGACCTCGCCAAAATTATCATCGATTGTCATTCCCCAGCCGTATTTGACGCCTTTTTTCTCGATAGTATGGTACTTTTGTCAAAATATATGGCGATTCAAACATATTAAAAGAATTTAAATAAACAAAAAAATTAGTGTTATATATTTCTAAGTTGAATATTTTGAATAGTTTTTTTGGTCAGGAAGAAATATATAGACTCAACGCTCAATACTCAGTTTAATTTTCTATATACAGGGTGGCCCATCGAAAACGTTTCACAATGCATAACGGCCAGGGTATTTATTTTTTCAACAAATCCAAAAACACGTCAATTTTGTTTGTGAACTTTTGCCCCAAAAATGATTGCAAAATATTTAACCCTCTAAGCGGAGGTGTCATCCCCCAACTTTTTTCAAATGGAAAGGGGGGTCAAGTGGAGCCGCAATGAAAAGAGCTTTCTATTCTCTATATTTCCCCGCTTTGTTTTTGAAAATCGGTCGAGTCATTGAGAAAATATGAAGGATTGAAATTTGAAAAGTTTATTTAAGCATTTATCAGTGTAAATGATAATTAAGGAAAAATTCGACCAATTTGCTGTCTTTTTCTTATTATTTCTAGACGTTTACGCATTTTTTCAATTGCCACAACGTTGAACGATCAGGTGCGGTAGTTGCTAGATAGCTGTTCTGTGACTTGTACGTTAAAGTTCTTCTCAATATCGTTAAACTGACCTACAATAGAATTTCCAAAAATACCAGCCCACACGTTCAATTCCTGAGGGTTTTGTGTGTGCACCTCGTGAGAAACCCTGGGGTTGTCCTCAGCCCAGTACCGACAGTTGTGCCGATTAACTACACCGTTCAAAAAGAAAGTAGGAACACATTAAATAGGAAATTATTATCATTCGCCATTCGTTCACTCATAGTTTCACAAAATTGCAAGCAACAATCAAAATCGTCTTTGTTGAGTTCTTGTACCAACTGAATTTTGTACGGGTGGAACTTGTGTTTTTTTAATATCCTTTGGAAACTTGTATGATTCCCGCCGGTCTCATTGGCTAATTTTCTTGCACTCAGAATACTGTCCATGGCAACTTGGCCCAATACGAATACCTCCATAGCTTCATTTACTACAGGATTTTCCCTCTGCCTCTTTTTATTCATAACGGAACCAGTTTCGCGAAATTTTGCTACTAACTGGCGAACAATTTTGCCATAAAGGTGTTTGTCAGGATGGCGTTCATTGAATATCTGCGCAACCAGATTGCAAACATCTATAGAAATAATAAGAAAAAACAGCAAATTGGTCGAAGGAATTTATCCTTATCATTTACTCTGATAAATGTTTAAATAAACTTTTCAAATTTCAATCCTTCATATTTTCCCAACGACTCGACCGATCTTCAAAAACGAAGCAGGAAAGTATAGAGTATAGAAAGCCCTTTTCATTGCGGTACCCTTTGACCCCCCTTCCCATTTGAAAAAAATCGGGGGATGACACCCTCGCTTAGAGGGTTGATGATTTTGCAATAATTTTTGGGGCAAAAGTTGTCCCCCTCACAAACAAAATTGACGTGTTTTTGAATTTTCTGGAAAAAAAATTACCCTGGCCGTTATGCCTACGTTTTCGATGGGCCACCCTGTATATATGAATTTCTGAAACTATAGTACTTTTTGGTATATTGTATTGTGGGTGTAATGATAGAATTGAATAAAAATCTGCTTATGCAGATCATCCGTAAAAATTTTTCTCATTTTTATGATTAAATTATGCAAACTCGTCTGAAAAAATAAGCGAGAATAGCCAGAGTGGGCTTAAAAAGAAGGCAAAAAACAAAATAATATTACCACAAAAATATAGCGTTTTAGCATTTAAACCGTTATATTGCGGAGGCTTGTATCTGACATCATCAGCTCACAAAAATTGTGTGTTTCGGACTACCTAAATTACTTCCAAGTAAACAACAAAACTTGTTATTTTAATCTTTTTAACAAAGCTGTTTTAAAGGCCTTAAAACTAATCATATTAAAAACAAGATCAATTTTCTTTTAAGTATTTCTCGCGGTATTTGTCTGGAATCAGTCGCTATTGTAACGCGACTAATGTGGAACCGATATCCCATCACTAGTTCGTTTCTTCAAAACAATCCTATATTGGTATTTTGCCACTGCAAGAAAATATACAAAATAAAATAGTTATTTTTTGTAAACACTTCTGCGTTAATTCAAACGGAAACTACTTGTCAGAAGTTAGGTTTACAGATATACAAATATGCGAAACGTTAAGCATTTTTTTGTTCGTTAGGCAAATTTGTATATCTGTAGACCTAACTTCTGACAAGTAGTTTCCGTTTGGATTAACGCAGAAGTGTTAACAAAAAATAACTATTTTATTTTGTATATTTTCTATATAGAATTTTTTTGGAGAGATAAATCCGCCACATAGGTATAGTAGGCCAGTCGGCAAGTGAATCGATGGCGGGAGCAAATCCGGACAAGCTGCAATAAGTTTTATTTTATTTAGTTTGTTGTCGAGAAGCATGTATTAAATTTGCACTCCCCGTAAAGCCCGGATTTGGCTGCCATCTTGGAAATATTGGCTAAAATTCGGTTTATTTTTCATTATTTGTCAATAACTCGATTTCTATCAACTTTAGTGCAAAATATGTAGAGACCAATATTAAAGAAGAGGAAATACTCTATAAAAATCATTGTATGGGTTTTTTTCGTGCGACTACTCAAAGTATCGTATTTTACGAAAACAAAATTAAAGTTTGATATAATGTACGTGTTGTTAGTACGTGTTGTACCTTGAGCGGCACCCCCGAGACATAAAGCCTAAAAACTTGTTTGCTACTGGATGGCAGTAGCCTGCTGTCGCGGTCATAATGGAAGAACGCAATTTGCATTATGACCGCAATAACGGACTAAATTTTTATTGTTGCGCGACTGGTGGAAAATCAAGTTTAACCGCCTTATCTCTCAGGGAAATGCCTTGAGGTAAAGTACCCGGCGCGTTTTTTTTGAGTGGTCTCCCAATTTCCAATAGGCCTAATCCACATGTCGTCAACTTAGGTTTCTTTTGAGGTGGAAGGTTCATCAGAGTTTCTTCGTTTTTTTGATGTTACTGGCTGTTCAACATAATCTTCCTGAATGTCTTCCACATGTGTATCATATTCCGGATCTGGTTCATAAGGTGCAGAATATTCTTTTCGTTGATCTTTATCGAGAGGATCTTTGTCCTCGTATTCATCTTCGTCTAAATTTGCCACCTCCAAACTATTCGAACATGATTTGCCCTGACAAAGTGCACACATTACCGAGCAACGCAAACCTACTTTGCGGCAACTACAAGATGTATTACAACCTTTGGCACATTTACATGCAATCAGATTTAATAATTCTTGGGGAGCTGCATCTTGGGAAGTAGCAATGGGCATCAACCCATTCTTTGAATTTTTCCATCCCCAATCCAGAGGTGATTTTTCATTCCCATACCATAGCTGTACCTGACTGTACGTACGGAAGGAGTGCAAGCGAGCTGCGTCTTTGGTCGATGGTAATGATGCTAGGTTTGGTAATAGATTTTACGAAACACTGGTATCTGTACTTCTCTAACGAGTCGCATTTTTTGGATCCATATCTCAAAAAAAAACGCGCCGGGTACTTCACCTCAAGGCAATTCCCTGAGAGATAAGGCGGTTAAACTTGATTTTTGACCAGTCGCGCAACAATAAAAATTTAGTCCGTTATTGCGGTCATAATGCAAATTGCGTTCTTCCATTACGACCGCGACAGCAGGCTACTGCCAACAAGTAGCAAACAAGTTTTTAGGCTTTATGTCTCGGGGGTGCCACTCAAGGTGGTGTGGAAACAAGTACAATTAACCCCGGATATATTGAACACGTATATTATATCAAACTTTAATTTTGTTTTCGTAAAATTCGATTCTTTGGGTAGTCGCACGAAAAAAACCATACAACGTTTGTACAGAGTTTTTCTTCTTCTTTAATTTTGGTCTCTACATATTTTGCACTAAAGTTAATAGAAATCGAGTTATTGACAAATGATGAAAAATAAACCGAATTTTAGCCACTTTTTCTAAGATGGCGGCCAAATCCGGGCTTTGGGGGTGGTGCAAATTTAACACGTGGTCCCTTACACTAAACTAAATAAAATAAAATTTATTCTAGCTTGTCCGGATTTGCTCCCGCCATAAGCTATTTTTTAATACTTGGCGACTGGCCTATAGACATTTTTTACTAGTTTGTTGTGGATCAAAAAAGATCTAAGTGTATTTTTCGTGTTCCTATCCTTATTTATCCTTGGAGTGCCTTATAATCTTTTTATTTTATTTTTTAAAGTTACAAATGTTATATTGGTGAAACATCTAGACTTTTAATTGTTCAAATTAAAGAACATAAAATCGATGTTTTTACTTCTTTTCAATTAAAGATTAAATTAGTTTTATTAAAAGATCCATTTTAACATCTTCACATTTCTTTACCAACCCATGCAAAATCAGTCGCGCTTTATTCAAATTTGTACAGTCACCATCCCACCATTAAGTCACTTCCGAAAATGTCTAGATTCCTCGGAAATCTGTAGGAGCGCCGCCAGTTGCCCAAGCAAACCCTTTTTCGGGGGCGGAAAGGATTGCCAGCTGCCTGAAGGGCTGTGGGAAAATCATACAGGTGCTGATCGATCTAGTTCGTTCTCGCCATGAGAATAAGGTCTGAGATGGTCTAGGGATGGAATGGGTATCTGGGTAGTAGTTGCTATGGCGGGGGATGACGATACAGGGGTGGAGTTTTTTTTTAATTTTATATTTGGAATAAATTAAACTTTAATAAACACTCGGAATTTTTTTTGTTAATTATAAAGTGTTATTTTTTATTTTTAGCTTTATTTTCATTATCACAAGGTGCGTCTTGAAAATGTCTCACTCCTCTCTATAAGATTTTTATTTATTTTTCTTTGATAAAAAAACGAGATTTGGTATGTTAGTATATGATATAAATTAGGATTTATTGACGTATTCAATTATTTTCGGTCACTTCCTGTTTCACCCGAAATTACTACAACTTTTGATTTTTAAATGACACTCTGAATAGAATGACATATCATATATGTCAATTTTTGACATTTTTGCTTAGAAAAAATCGTATTTTAAATTGCAACTAGAGTGCCGTGGCTGCGTTAAAAAATCCTAATTTTTAATCAAGGAGCCTTGGAAAAATAGATTTAATCATCTAATGTTTTTATTGTCGTGTCCTGGCCGGTTAAAAATGCCCCAATTGTATTTTTAATCATAATTTATTTTTTTCAAATAGAACAAGGATGGGTCATTAGCATATTTGAAAAAATCATTCTTTTTCGAATAACTTGGTACCACATACTTGGTATTTCGGGTAAATATGTCGTTATTAAGAGGTATTTTTTTCTATACCAGATACCAGTATGTCCCTATACCCAATAATCCACATTTTATTTAAGCTAGGAATATATTAATTATATCCCTTCTTGTCTCTCGTTAGTTGTCAAATTTATATTTAGTATATAATAATAACAGTATATAAAAAAGTTGTTGGATTTCAGCCTAAAATATATGCCTGATACTTTGTTATTAAAGTTGTCAGCTTACTTCGTTCGTATTAATAACGCCACATAATGAATAGGTGTATAACTTAATATCCTAAAATGACAAGAGAATAATGGTGAGACGAAACAAGATATATTAAAACTGACCCAAAGAGCAGCTGTGGTTATTAGAAGAAATTTGATAATGACCTAACAAAAAAAACTCAAAAATTTCAATATTAAGAAAGTATACTTTGTTGTAATATGAAAAACAATACTATTTCATAAGTTTATGAGATTATAGCATATTTATTATTTTTTTGACTATTAATTTAACATTTAGAAAACGTTCTCGTTAAAAGGTTACTGCCTACTTAATGTTGTCAGAAATACACATATCTTAATTTTGTATTTTAGATATACAGGGTAATGTAAATTTTAAGGGTAATATATTTCGAGACACGATTATTTATTAGTTATTTCTCGCGAAAAAAAATAAAAATTTGCAATTTTTTGAAAAAAATTTGGAAATGTTTTTTGTTTTTAGTAAAAAAACATAATTTGCTGATAATATGGCAACATAGGTAGTAGATTAAATTTACAAGAAAGAAAATCCAGAAAAGTTTCAGCGGTCTCAAAATTTAAGCAAAAAACCTTTTTTTTTTGGAAATTCTCAAAGTAAAATAACTTAACTAATACTAATAATAAAGTAGTGAATTATCAACTAGCAAGTCAGATTTTAAAGAAAAACGATTCAGGAAGATCTTCCGCAAGAAATTATTAACCAGGCAGAGGCAGCTACAGCACAAATACTACCAGAAAAGTCTCGTGGCGTATATGATAGGGAATTCAAGGCGTTTGAAGAGTGGATAAAAGTAAAACATGTCAAAGGTATAAACGAAACTATCTTGCTTGCTTAGTTCTTTGAACTACTGAAGAAATTTGTTCCATCATCCTTATGGTATTAATTTCATTTAATGTTAATGTTAATTTAAATAAATAATTGAATTAGTAATTTATTAACTAATTTAACAATAATTTCTATAAAATGGTGTGGCTTTGAAACTTTGAAGTTATAACACACTAGTTTGTTATAACTTCAAAAACTCACGCGTGTGTTTTTATTTTATATGCATATGCATGTATAATGTATACATTCATGTGAGTAATGCGTATAAGTAGTGCCTGTTGCATAAAATAATTAAGAAATCTTCCAAATATTTATATGCATTTAAGAAACGAGTTAGTTTAATTCCTACACTTGCATATACCGGATGTTTGGGAAAAGTAACTCTGAAAAGTGGACTTCTATAACTTTATGATTTTTTCAAACCAAAATACGAGATTTGGTATGTTAGTAGGTATATGATATAAATTTGGATTGATTGACCTATTCAGTTGTTTTCGGTCAATTCCTGTTTCACAAATATGTAGTTAAATTATTTGACTTTTTTTGACTTTTACCTCTTTCTAAATTAAAAATGAAAGGTGCCATCTGTAAATTATATGAGGGAAAACAAAATGTTGATATTTTGGTGAAAGTTTGAAACACCCTGTGGGGTACGTTAAAGCAACAAGGAATTTGAAACATCCTGTACAGGTAGATAGGTAATTAATACCTCCAAAATTTCGAAAAGTCAGTAGTGTCAAGATTTTTTAATGCTGTTGTAACTACACTATACCTTTTCCATTTTATAATATTTTCAAAAGCTTATAGTGTAGCGTTTTATTTTTCTTTTTATAAAATTCCAAATTTTAATATTGCTGGCGCCATCTATTCGCTAGATGTTAAACTTCATTCAGTACAGGTAGCGGTTCCTTTCCATAATCTTAACCTGATATACTCTATGTGATTTTAGGCACATATACTCGGATAAAATGACATAGGAGTAAACACTGCAAAAATAAACTCATTTTTATCACATACATCAACTACTATGTTGAAGATCAAAGATCAATCACAAGTACACATCTTAGCTTTTGGATCTATTCCGGCGCATTCAATGTGAGACCATTTCATGCATGACTGGCATTTTACCCACATTTCCATAGGTTTGGATCGCGAATCAAGGTCATTGCAGTAGATGCAAGCAACCTCATCGTTGTCGACGCTAGTAGTGAAAAAAGGATCGTGATTTTCTTCATTTTCTGTGTCTTGAAAACGATTCATTATATCGAGCGACACCTTTTGTCTCTTAGACCTAAATTTTTTCGTCGGTATTTTTTGTTTTTCTGCCTTCTCTTTTCATCTAAATTTGGTGTTGAAGTTAAAACCAACGGACCTTGACTTCTTCCCTTTCTTTTGTTTTTTATTTCCACGGCTTTTGGAGTGGCCTTTATCTCTTCTCTTCTAGCCTTACTATCTGGTATTCTGTTTCTTGTTCTGAGTTTGTCGATTGTTGAAAAGTATCCATTTCTAATCGATGCTTTTCAATTTGGTTTTGCAAACATGTTCCTGGTTCATTCAGGTTCAGTGAGATCAGATTGATCTGATGGTTCTTCTAAGACCAGGTTCGTGACATCAGAAGGAGAGAACATCCATTCCGGAAAAATGTCTGGATTTGGAGAGTAAATGCCGGTGGTTTTAAAGCCACTAACTGCATTGCCCATAACAGCCGCTTTTTCATAGGCTTCCGAAAATAGTTGCCCAACTTGAAACGCCGTCACTGTTCTGGCCGGATTTGTCTTTATCCATTTGGTAATTGCTTGATTATAGTAGTTTGATAAAGGTCCAAAAAAACTTACGTCTAAAGGCTGGATACGGTGAGTACAGTGAGGTGGTGTGCATAGCAAAACAACACCATGTCTCTTCGCATATTCCAGAGCTGGTAGATATTTATGGCTAGAATGACCATCAAGGATTAGCAGAACTTTTCTATCCACGGATACATTGGAATATTTTACGAAGTGCGATAACTATTTTTCAAATAACATTCCAGTCATCCAGCCGGATTCTTGACATAGTTGAAGAGTCCCGGCAGGTGCATGATCCGTCAAATCTGGCTTTGAATTTTTTCTTGCAAATATCATTGCGGGGGGAATGAATGAGCCTATTGTGTTCATACAATACACAACAGTTGTATGAGCACCATGCTCAGCACTGGTGATTGTTCCAACCTGTTTCCGTCCTTTCGTGGCAAAACTTTTAGATGGTCTTTGCACGATTGATAGTCCTGACTCATCCATATTATAGTATATCCTTTCTGGTGGAATTTCATTATCCCTTATTAATATTTTCTAAAATGTCGAGCAACTTTTTTACTTGCACTCTGTTAAACGCCGAAGCCCGGGCTACTGACGTAGCTTCCGGCTGTCTAAGCGATATGTCAGAATTTCTCTTCCGGAACCCATAAAGCCAATCCCATCCAGCCATTTTATTCTCTTTATGGAAACGGTGTGGTAAATGATTCTGCTCTGCAAATTCATAAGCTAAATGACGGAGTTCAGTAGTTGTTAAACCATAAAATTGTTCTTCGACTTTTTTATGTAATTCAATAATTCTTCTTCCTTTTCAGGCGGAAAAGTAGTGCCCCATCTTCCAAGACCTTTATCTGATCCCTTAATACGTTTATTTACGTTCCGGCACCTACGTCTCAAAGTGGCTTGAGGGACATTAAATCTTTTGGCCGCAACTAACCAACCTATTTCCCCTCGTTCGATGGACTGAATCGCTTCTTTCATGTCGTGAGTAGTTTCCCACCATCTCTGGAAATAAAAAAATAAGCTTAAAATGACATACTATGTCATTTTAAACTGATAAGCCCTATGTCATATTACCCATAAATACATTGGCAGCATTTAATTGTTCTAACTTTTCACAAAATATAATTATTAGATTCATTAGCATTGGAAATTCAAGATAACGGATGGAACTTACCTACCTTGTAATAATAACTTCCAAAAAAAATTACGATTAACTTGAAAATACGAAAAACGAAACTCGTACTAAAAAACTGCTTCTGACTCAAAACACATATACTCGTCTAAAAGCTATAAGCCATCTGATTGACATCCCGTATTAAGTGTGTCACGTGACGCTCATGTCAGGAAGAAGTAGAGATAGAACATCACCAGTAACATCGCGGGAAATTTGAATTTGGGCAGTATGTCATTTTACCCGCATATGTCATTTTAAGCGAAATTCCCCTAATTAATACCTCCAAAATTTCGAAAAGTCAGTAGTTTCAAGATTTTTTAATGCTATTGTAACTACACTATAACTTTTATATTTTATAATATTTTCAAAAGCTTATAGATCTGTAAGAAATCTAATTCAAAAAGAAATTAACTACATAAATATAAAAAAATCAATACGACTCTGTAAAAATAGAAATTTTCACAGACTTTTTACCAACCAAACTCTAATCTAAGAAATCGCTTTATCGGAAGTTTAAAATTAGGTTTTTCTAAAAGTCTACCGGAAGGAACCATACTCTGGAGCATGTGTTGTTCGGATGAGAAAAAAGTTTTATAATAGAAATCCTACCTCCCATAAAGTGAAAGGGATACTTTATAGGGCTCATCGATCTATCAATAGATAATTATTTTACCTGCCCGAACATTTTAGGTCCTTTATTATATTCTCGTAAATCATGATATTCAGAATAGGTTTTACATCATGTGGCATTTTTCCTTTGGGTTTCACTTTTATATTCGATTATTATAATACATATTTGGAAAACACTTATAGAGTAGAGTGTGGTAGAGTAGCTTTCGAAATTTTGTATACACTTTAAACACATTACATTAAAACACTTTTTATTTCAACTTTCAAAATATATGTTTTATTGCTTTGTTACTATTTTTTAGTTTTAAAAACAGGATACAGTTTATAAATTCGAAATATCTTCTTCAGATGCCTCTTTTCAACGCAGATAACTACGGCGAATTTTTCTCGTATTTCTGCTGTTCTGAGCAGAGTTTGGATATTTATTCCTGTCAATTCTCTTATTAGCACAAAAGTACTGTTATTAAGATCGACAATTTTTTTTTTATTTAATTTCACTCAAAATGAGTTATTTGGGTCATAAATGACCTAAATACAAAATACTTTCATGGTGTCTGTCTGTCTGTCCGTCTGTCTGTAACACGATAACTCAAAAACCGCTAAACCGATTTTAACCAAATTTGGCACAAAAGTACTGTGACACCCGAGAATCTGGCAATTAGTTTTTGGTGAGGGTGGGGGGTTGATAAGGGGGTATGGGAGGGGGTTAGAAATTTAAAAAAATCGTAACTCCAAAATTACTGTAGCCAGCGAAACGCGGTTTTCAATTTTAAGATTAGGAATAATATTTGCAACAAAATTTGTAATAATATCAAAATCAGTCAAAGTCCCAGTTTTTGAGATAAAAAAAATTGGAAAAATTCCTTTACTTTGAAACTAAAAGAACTGCCTACCTACTTTTTATTAACATATTTTAGTATGGATAATACTAAACGGCTATACGTGCCTCCCGGCGCCAATTTTTTTTTTCACCACGCCACACAGTGGATCGATGTATACGGAAATATGGACATTTGATTTTGTTTTAGAACTATTAGTCTGATTTAGACAATTTTGATTTTTTGAAGAGAAATGACCATTAAGAATTTAATTTTTGTCTCAAATTTCGATTATTCCAAGAACTCAAGATGGCGGCTTATATACAGATGGGTCCGAACTATATTCCGGAAACTTCGGCAGTATATTCTGCAGATACAAAAAGTTCGTATAAATGTAATATGTCCTAAAATGCTTACTTTCGGAGATACAGGGTGTAGAAATTTCTTTATTTCGATTTTTTACCAATAATTTATGAAGTAACGTCAATATTTGGATGAAAATTAGTATCTGGGAGTATGTATTTTGACATAAGGAATTTGATTTTGATGTCAATATGACTCCTATTTGTAGGGGGCGCCATCTACAAGTGTTTTACCTGTTTTGAATAGTAATAACTTTTCGTTCGTACCAGTATAAAACTACTGAGGAAAAAAATATATACAGCCACACCCAAAATTCCAAATGTGCTTTCATTAAGGCTTGATTAAAATCTGTAGAGCTTCAGCATTTGCCATAATATAGCGAGCAATTTGTTACAAAACCATATAAATTATAAATATATTACTGTAATCAGAAAACTTCAATATATTTCCGTATTGTAACGGAATTTTAAATTATGTCTTTATTTTCGAGAAAATTTAGTCCAAACATAAGGAATATTTTGTTGATGTTTGGCCATCGAAATCTTAAAAATAAAGAAGTTGTCTAAAAATGTGCTACAATACGGATATAATCCTTTATCTTTAATTTCCTTCTTCATTTGTGTAAAAATACCTAGCCAGTTTTACATAAAACGTAGTGCCGAACGCTTATTTTGCTACTTTTCGGACTAGTGAAATGGACTCATGGAAAATGATTGTCTTTTCAAAAGAATATTTTCATTTTAAAAGGCATATGTGGAGTTCTACCTCAAAAAGCACCTACAATAATTTCTCTCATGTTGTCGACAATAGTTGGTTGAGTTTTGTAAACACTGTCTTTAACATATCCCCATAAAAAACAGACTAGATAAAAATAAAAGCATTTAAGTATTCTATTAATGATGACTGCACACTGCATTCACCAACTAATAGAATCATATCAATTCTCTCTGATGTAGAATAAGTTTGCATTTTCGGCAAATTTCTGAGACTTTTTTTTGTTTTACCTGACACAAAATGATGACTAGTTGTTAAGTTGGACTAATTAGACAGCTATGTTGAAGTAACGTCAGACATATCACAGCCACCCTAGATTTTATCAAATAAGAAAGATCTACTCAGAACAACTCATATAAATGAAAATATCTAGGAAAACCTTTGTTTGAGGGGTAGGCAACCCTAATAGTATTTTGAAGAGACATGAATTCTCCATTGAATATCGGAATAATATACTGGGTATCCCATTTAAAATAAAAGAGTAACATGCTTTTAAAGGTGACGAATGTTCAATATTAATTTTGTCGCACCCTGTATGACTTTTTGGATCAAGTTTTAATTTGATTTAAAGTACAATAGTTAATTTAGCTACATATTATGCTATACCGGATAAATTCCAATTTAGTAATTTCAATTTAGTAATTTTTGTAATTTAAAAATTGTTCTTTATTTCTAGAAAATGTTAAATATGTCAAAAACCTTACATTTTAGTCATGTACTTTTCTTATAAAACTCACGTTTATTTTTCTCCCAGAATCCGAAAATCAATTAATATATAGAGTGTTCCATTGCAAAAAACACAACTTTGATATTTCACTTTTTTTGGGGACACTCTGTAGAACTCTCTATATTTTTAAAAAGTGCTCTGAATTAACCTACATATGCTCACAAAATTTCATTTCAATACAAACTGTTGTTCTCCTTGGAGCCTCTGTGGCGTATGAGAGGCGCCACCCTGTACACGTTAAAATCGAGACCACCCAGTTTCGATGACCAGATCGGTATAAATAGTATCTATCTGTAAAAATACAAATACTTTAAATAATAGTCTACACAAATAAAAGACAAGTATTGTTTAATAAATTCAATCCCATTATATTTTTATAGGCATTAACTAACTGTACTCTTTTATTACAATTATATAACAAGATGCTAAAGGTCGTATATAAATAACATCGAATTTTAAAGTGCAACGATGCAATAAATATAGCCATTACTTCTAGAAATCCGCATTTTGATACGCTTACTGAATATTGATCAGCAGCAACTGAAAATATAAATAGTACGAAATTACTAGCTAGAAAATATTCATGAACAAATGCATTATAGTTATTTCACAATATAAACGGATAATTTGAGGCAAATTTCCAACTACCTTAATGGTACCACCATTTCAACGAAGAAAACATTTATCTTACATTGTTATTCTTAGATTCCGCAGTAATAACTGATTGTTATGTTAAGTGCAGTAGAGATAGCGTTATTATAATTGTGTAATTTTACTCGCTATTGTTTTATCTGATAAAGGTATTGGTACTGTTAGTATAACTTCAAAACAAACTAAAATTCGTAGAATATATTAAAATTAAAAATATCGGTTTAATAAAAAGAGAATCTTAATAAATACAGGGTTTTAACAAAAAAAACATACATTGAGCGTCTAAGTAGACTGTAGATTGCAGATTGCATGGGAGGGAGGAAGATAATCACCGTCACCTTATAGCTCTATTGTGTACCCCTTTTTTGAGTTATAACTCAATATTGAGTTATAACTCATATAATCTCAGATCTTTAACAAAACCCAGTATCTGAGATGGTTTTTGAGGTTAGTTATCCATCTCCGGCATCAGTCGTACCAAAGTTGGTCAGTCGTAGCAAGAATGGTTGTCGTCTCGGTGCTCTCTCTCTCTCTTCTCTTCAGTTCTTTATCTTACGTGAGAGCATGGTGACATCATGTGTTCCTCATCCTCACTTCCTCGGACCGATTTCTTCGACACTGTGCCATATGTGAGGCTTCGGAGAGGTTGTGGCCCACTAGGGTTTTGACTTGGTCTACCCACCTTTTAGGTGAACTTCCACGTGATCGTCTTCCCTCTACCTTCCCCTCCACCATCAGCCTCTCAATTGAGGTCCCACTCCTGACAATATGGCCAAAATATCGGAGGATTGACTGATTTAATTTGGTAACCAGACGTGTCTCAATTTTTAGTTCTTCGATAATGGAGATGTTTGTTCGATGAGCCGTCCATGGTATTCGCAGCAGCCGTCGATATACCCACATCTCCAAGGCGTTTACTCTTTGCTTATCACTTTCCTTTAGTGTCCATGTTTCAGAGCCATACATAGCTATGGGGAAAATGAGGGAGTTCGCAATTTAGTTTTTCGGGTGATTGCTGAAGTCTTCCATATCTTAGTTAGCTTTGTTGTTGCATTCCTCACCATTGTCATTCTGCGCCTGAATTCAGCCTCGCGTCCTCCAGAGTTTGCTATCATGGAACTTAACTAGTGGAACTGGCTCACAACCTCGTATCCAGCCATGGTTCGACCATCAAGTTCGTTGTTTATCATCGTCTTGGTTTGGTAAAATCAGCGATTTGGTAAAATCACTAAAATCAGCGATTAAAATATTAATACTTTGGAAAAGCGATCTTAGTCCACGTGAATTCACGGAAGACCGATCCAAGTCCATATTTCATGTTTGTAAACATATCAACGCATACAAAACGAATAAAAATAACTATATATTCAGCACCACAACAACTTTATGCTGATCTAATTCCTTTGCCCAAACTCATGTATGAGCAGTTACAATCTTTGAAAAAGTTCGTAGATGAATCTCTACAAGACTACTACACAAATTTGCCTTGTGCGTCAAACAATGCTCATCTAAACGATGCAGATATGGTGAGTAATATCAATTAAACTATATTGCTTTTATTTTTGCCTAAGAAAAGAAGTCTGATTATGTCTATTGTGTCACTAGTTTTAAATTCAAAGAAATTAAATTCTGGAAATGGGTTCTAGTGGAACCATAAGGGAACTGTCTATAGTAGTGTAGTTTCATTTTATCAGAGACAAATCGCCATTCTTAAGTAAAAAATAATCTAATGCTAATAATATTAATAAAAAAATAATAATAAAAATAAGAAATAAATAAAAAAATATTAAAAAAATATAATAACAATATTAAAAATAAGAATAAAAACATGTTTTTCTCTTTATTCCAGCACGAGCAATGCTCGGAGTAACAACATCCAGAATTATTTTATATGGACTTGGATCACTTTTCCATTGAACCAAGCGAATACGTGTGTTTATTGAGAAGACAATGTCCTGTTAAAACGCTCGTGACAATCCGAAGATTGATCTTACTTAAATCAAGGAAAATCTTCGATTTTTCTCATGTGACCAACATGAACTGTCACCGGGACTCGACGGCGTGAAATACATAGCGAAAATTTCTGATTTCTGCCGTATGCGGTCGGAATTTTTTGAAATCAACTGAAATGCACCAAGCCTATAGGACGGCCTCTTTTAACATTGAGGAAAAAAATACAGTGATCCGTTCTTCTTCTTCTTCAAATGCCTTCTTCGTTGGGAAGGTTGGCAATCATCAGTGCTATACGTATTCGTGACACAGCCGACCGAAAGAGTTGGTTTGTGGTGCACCCGAACCAGTCACGTAAGTTTCTCATCCATGAGTGGCGCCTTCTTCCTACACTTCTCTTTCCTTGAATTTTTCCTTGTAATATCAGTTGGAGTAGGTGGTACTTTTCTCCTCTCATGACGTGTCCAAGGTATGAAGTTTACGCTTTTTACCGTTATGATAATTTCTTTTTCCTTTTTTATTCCTTTCAGGATTTCCATGTTGGTCACTTTATCGGTCCATTTTACCCTAAGCATTCTACGGTACAGCCACATCTCGAATGCCTCTAGTTTCCCTATGTCAAGTTTATTCAGAGTCCAAGTCTCTACACCATAATACAGCACCGACAAAACATAGCATCGCACCATTCTGATTTTTAAATCCAAGCTGAGATCGCTGCCACAGAGCACTCTTTTCATTTTCACAAATGTTGTTCTCGCCTGTCCTATTCTAGTTTTAATTTCTTCAGAACAGTCGTTATTTTTATTTACAATTGTACCTAAGTATTTATAACTGTCAACTTTTTCTATGGTGTGGTTATTTATATGAATTTGTGAATTGTTTTGTGTTGTTTTGGATATTATCATAAATTTTGTCTTTTTTACATTTAGTGACAGTCCGAGCTCTTCACTCGATGTATTAACTTTATCTACTAATATCTGTAAATCGTTTAGGTTGGCAGCCATCAGGATCGTATCATCCGCATATCTTATATTGTTGATAGGCACTCCGTTAATTTTTAGTCCTTTCGTTTCATCGTCCAATGCTCGTTTCATTATTTCCTCTGAATAGAGGTTAAATAACATCGGTGATGTTATTAGCACGCACCCCTGCCTAACGCCTCGACGGATTTCTATTTCTTCGGTGTTATTCCCTTCTATTTTTACCACTGCTTTTTGATTAAAATAAAGATTCGTAATAATTTTTATATCTCTGGTGTCTAAGTTCTTTTCTTTCAGAAGCTGGATAAGTTGTTCTTGTCGGACCCTATCGAAGGCTTTGTTGTAATCAATGAAACATATATAATCCTGATTCATATCCATACATCGTTGGGCGAGAACGTTCAAAGCAAATAGTGCTTCTCTTGTGCCTAAGCCATCTCGGAAACCGAATTGAGTCTCGCTGATATCCTGTTCTAATGTTTTGTAAATCCTGTGATGTATCACCTTCAGAAGTATTTTTAGCGTATGACTCATTGACGGATTGTTCGAAAGTCTGTGCATTGCCTTGCATTACGTTTTTTCGGGATAGTGACGAACGCTGATAGCAACCATTCCCTGGGTATAATACCTGTTCTGTATATGGTGTTGAACAGATCTGTGTATATTTTCCTCTTCTATCAACTTGAGAATTTCAGAGGGTAACTCATCAGGCCTTGCGGCTTTTCCATCTTTTGTGATTTTTATAGCATGGATGACCTCTTCTTTAGTTATTTCCGGTCCGCTGTTTTCTTGTTCTGTTACTATTCTGTTTATATCTCTCTCATCATCGAACAATCTATTATGTAATTCTTCCACGTTCTTAGTTTTTCTTCCATTTCCATAATGATTTTGCCATTCTGGTCAGTGAGTATTGACGGTTGTGTTTTTTCTGTAATCCTGCCAGTTCTTTTACTTTCTTGTGGACATTGAAGCTGTCATGCTTTTCTTGAAGGGCTTCTATTTCGTCGCATTTTCTTTTGTAGAAGACCTCTTTTGCTTCTCTTATTTTTGTGATCTATCTAGTGATCCGTACATCCTACTAAATGTTTATTATTTTTCTCTGAACCTGCAGCGTCATACAGATGGTCATACAGCATGAGTACTAATTACTTCAAGTTATACTAACTATAAATATCAGAGAGTACTGTTTCTATACGCCATATCGTGAGTTATTTAAATTTATGTACTACGGGGTACCTACCGAAGAAAACGTGTATACCTAACGTCGATATATAATAAATACTGAAGTATCTTAACTGATAATTTAGAGCCTCGGATCGACTCGTAATAGTACCACTATTAGAGTGTCGCCGTTCCTGGTTGTTGAGTCGTTGCTGCAATAAATAATAAGCCAAGCGCATCAGTACCAATAATATTGTGTTTTATCGTAGCTACGGTTGTGGGGGAAGATTTTTTGCTTTAATAAAATTATAGTACGTATAGTTTTCCTTAATACCCTTTAACAAGTAACATAACAGGATTCTTATAAAAGACATTTTTATCCTTTGTTCGTTTTATATCGTTTTTTAAAGTAATAATGAATTACACTTACTCATAAATGTTGCTCTTGCAAAAAAGCATATTATGTGAATATTCTTTAGCATACATTTTTTCTTTCATCATGAGAAAGTAAAAATGATCTGGCTAGAAAAAGAGCGAACACTCCACACTCCACAAGAATAGTTCTGCTTCCCAAGTGGAAACCAACTCAAAGCAAAACTCAAGAACTTGGAAGACTCCATCCATAACCTGGAATGGGAATTCTCCAACGGTATAGGACACTCGAAGAAGTTTCTCAGGACTTATGACCGAGAAAAATCACGGATTTTCCATGATCTAATTAACAACAATCTTCGGATTGTCACAGGTTTTTTAACAGTACACTGTGTCCTCAATGAACACCTCGGTAGATTCAAGCTAAGAAACAACGGCGAATGCAGATTCAGTAGGGGAAATGGGGAAACACCAGAACACCTCATCACTGAGTGCGCCGAGACGACAACCATTAGTGCCATTAACTTGGGTACGACTGATATCGGACCTGTGGAAAACTAACCTCTATAAAACCGTTTCAGATATTGGCTTTTGTCAAAGTCCTGAGACTGTATGATGAGTTATAACTCGTTATAACTCAAGAACGGGGAACACAATTGTAACGTTTTTAGTTCGTTACATGTCTTTGATTATGATATATGATGTCTGGCGTATCATCACCGGATTCCCTATCGTTCCGGCCGGATAATTTATTTGACGAATTTTTACGTTCTCTAGTCCACAACCCTGTTATCGTTTGACACAACCCTGTTATCGCTCTGTGGAGGCGCTGTCAACATCGCTTCTGTCAACTCTCTGTGCTATCGACTGACTTTTGCTTTTAGCGCTCTGTAGCCTAACCTAACCATCCCGGCTTTTAGAAATGGTGATTATTTAAATCTTGCTGTATAATCTGAATCAGCTGCTATTTCAAAGCAACAGGTAAAGATGAGATATTATCCTTTTAGATTCGATATTATTACTGCATATTTTTAGAGTAGAGTTTTGGATGTCCCAACTTAACTTGTATTTGTATTTTGCTGGCACGTTGGCGTCCCTTTTCTTTTGTCCTCCAGAATGTTACATGGAAGAAAGGACAGTTTCTTTGTTTAGTATTGAGCCCTCGGAAGTAATTCGAGGTAGGTTTATTTTGTTTATTAGACCTTGTTTGGTTTTAAACAAGAGTTTCATATTTTTAGGGTCCAAGGTACGGACTATTTACAAGGTACGGGCATTATCCAAGGTCCTAGTAGTATCCAAGGTACGGGTAGTGTTCCCCTGTACCGTTATCTTATGGACGGACTGTGTCCAAGGTTATGGTCCAAGTTTCGGACATTATCCAAGGCCTGGTAGTGTTCCAAGGTACGGGTAGTGTCCCCATATTGTCACAGTATGGATACAGCGTAAGCCCCATGCTGCTTCGCTCCCATTTCTAAGCCTAGTCAGTAGCTACGGCTGTCGTGATTCATGGTGTCCTCATTCTGGCCCCTTTTGTTGTTTTGGCCAACAGGATCGCCGACAGACAGTACAGAGATGCAAGCCCACCTCACGCTGTTACTGTTTGAAGCAAGATTACATAAAGAACAGCTAAGTGTAGATTTAAGTTCTAGTTTTACATTTAACATCTAAAACATTTTCAGTCTTAAACAGTAACATACATCTTAAGTAATATCGTACAGACTATGTTTAGTGGTTAGATTGTTAAGAACATTCATGTCAATTTAATATTTAAAATATGATTTAGATCTTAGGTTTCATTACATTGCGCCTTGTAATAGTATTTAACCACTATAATAATTATTAAAATTGTACAATGCTATTTACCATCAGAATTCATCATGAATAAATATAGCCATTAGTTTTAAGTAATATACAACTGTGTTTTCTTTCTCTGTACATGCCTTGCGCCCAATATCTATTTCTTTTGTTTATTGTTATTAATTAATTTTCTTTCCAGTGAAATACCTTATCCACGACTGCTCTCCGATGAAAAGCTGCCGTTCGCAGTGGTAGTTGTTATAAAAAAACGCTACACAATAGATCTTTAAGGTCGCGGTGATTAGCTCTCCTCCCAAACATTCTACATGTTTTTACAGTTTTGAATAGTAGCAACATTTCGTCCATACCTGTATTAGATTACCGAGAGAAAAAGACACATTCCCGCCCTTTTTAAGCAAAGGTGTCTTTGTTAAAATCGCTAAGAGCAACCGTTCTCCAGATATTTGGAATAGTGATTTGGGCGGTTTCACATTAGTCGCGTTACAATAGTCACCGTTCCACCTACCTACTCCTATCCCTGCCGTTATCTCTGTGTCCGTGCAAATTCATAAAAAATAACAATTCACTAACCTCCCCAAATTTGTAAACAATAAACATGTAGATGGCTAAAAGAATCTAGTTATGTTAGATTTTAATTTTGAAAATAAAACTTAAATTAAAAATATAAAATAATATAATTTATTGGTATTCAATACTTTTCATTCGCCATCTTTTCTTCAGACTGAAAAATATCTTTTTAGAAGTTTTATATTGTTGCCAATAATATTTAGATTTATATTCATCTGATACACGTTATAACCGTCAGAATTTAAATTAAAATACATAGATTTGTAAGATAATTATATTTTTCTATCTTTTTTTCTTAAAATCTGTTAACTTTAGAAATAGTTTAGCTTCAACAATAAAAAGTAACATAATTGGAATCATTATTCGAGATACCTACACCAACAGCGACCGACTAAAGCGCGACAGACGAAAATTCGACCCTACGAGCGCTCCAGCAGTCGCGCGACCATTGGCACTGGAGCGAAACACGTCGCGGTAGTTGTCGTTACCAGTTACATCTTTTCGTGACAGACGAACACGCGACTCTAGTAGTGCGACGGCTGGAACGGAACATGTCGCGATCGAGGTCAAGCGTCTTTACGTAGTTCAGTTACTACTGTTCGCGACCTTCAAAATCGCGACCCTAGGAGCGCGACGGCTGAAGCGAAACACGTCGCTATGCGGTTACTGCGGTTAGAGCTAACTTCAAGAGCGATTATAAATAATTTATTTGCAAATTATAAATAATTTATAGTTTCATCGTTATTATGATTGTCGTTCTTCAGTAACAGGTTCCCGATTCGATGTGGAGCGCGACACGACGAACGTTACAGAAAAATACCGCTCCAAAATCGCGTTTTGGAGCAGTATTTTACCGACAGCGGTATAAATACCGACACATCACTAATTTGGAATAGAAATAATGAATACATTATAGTCATTGACACATCTGACTGAAACGATGTGTAAGTAAAAATAAATAAGGACAATAGAAGTCCAAATTCTTTTAGTTTTAAAGGATTTTTCGTTGAATTTTTTTATGTTTATGAACTTAATCTTAAAAATGGTTAACATCTTAAAGTTTCATGAGATACACTAGTTTTATGAGATAGAATAGAGTGGCATGAGATAAAATAGCATAATTGAACAAGAATATTTATATGCTTTTAGAAGACAAATTTATAGACACACTAATAATTTATAGACACAATAATACACGGTTGTTCACCACATACGACACGACGGGGTATTGTAGTTAAACGATTAGATTTTTGCAAATTGTAAGTTTTGGGTTCGTTGAAGGACTATTAGATATACAATTTAAAAATATTTTTACAAGATACAGAGTGTCTCAAACGAATAAAAACATCAAAGTTGTATTTTTTTAAACCAACCCCCAACTGTAATATTTGGAACACTCTGTATCTTAGCAAAAATATTTTTAAATTGTAGCTCTATAATAGTGCCTCAACGAACCCAAAACTTGCAATTTGTAAAAATCTAATCGTTTAGCCACAATACTTCGTGTCGTATGTGGTGAACAACCCTGTAGAGATAGATAATAAAGACAGAAATAATAGCAATATAATGATGTAAAAGTTATAGTACTAAATAAATAGTTAGTACTGATAAACGTATTATGATGGAAATTTGTAGGTACATTTTCAAGATAAAAACCTAATATTGCTTTCTGACCCCACGATTTATACCGAGGAGTAATAACTTTTCAGGAAACCGATCGCGCAGGAACGACCACGAGCAAATCCCATATATTATAGATATGGAAGTACTCCCAACCTATAATTCAGAATCCTCGACCATCTCGTAATAGTACCGCCATTAGAGCCGTCCGTCGTCGATCGCCGTTCCAGGGCCTGCATTACCGTTCTCGGTTCCTGCAATTCCTGCCAACATTAGCCCGATAACTTTCGATCAAAATCGGAGGAAGAATAGGAAAAAATAGAGGGTTCAAACTTTTGATGACGAAATGAGTCTTGCGTAGGTTCCTGCAATTCCTGTAATACTAGCTCAGTAACTTTTTTTTTTAGACGAAATTTGAGGAAATAATTAAAAAAATTGTGTATGCACTATGTGCACATATTTGAAGTAAAACTTCTTCTTACTTCCATCCGTCTGTCTGCCCGTGTGAGGACTCCATTCGGGTATCTCTATCCACGTGCCGTAATTAAGAAAAATCCTGCTGATTTCGTCTATTTAGAGGCATCGGAGTAGTACAGCTAGCGGGATACTGGATCAATTTTTGCTCGATGGCATGTTTTCCATCAGCATCGATCCATGAGCCGAAGAATTATTGACCTTGATTAATTTGAAGGTTATTTCTAAAGAAATAATGTTTGTGTGGTTAGTTCTTGTAAATTTACCGGAGGCTGTTGAAAAGGGCCTTAATGTAATTGTTGAGGGTGGGTGAGGGTAGGTTTTTAAGGGTAAGCAGGAGGGTACTGCAAATGCTGCTTTGCCAGATCTAAATTAGTAGATTTAGGGAGTTTGCATATATGCCATGTTATAAGAGTTACATAGGTTGGGGTGCTATAGACGAGAAATTTCCTTAAAATTTAGGAAAATGCCATGTTGTTGTTGTGTGTGTGATAACGTTTAAAAGACACAAACATTATTGCTTTAGAAATAACCTTCAAATTAATCAAGGTCAATACTTCTTCGGCTCATGGATCGATGCTGATGGAAAACATGCCATCGAGCAAAAATTGATCCAGTATCCCGCTAGCTATACTACTCATCGGTTCGAAACGTCGAGGGCGTCATCCTGTAGCTCGTCCCCAATTAAGCCGAAATCGACACACAAGTTTCTTCAATATCAAATCCATAGTTCCGCCCTGATGAAGATCTAAACGAAACGTCGTATCTATCTTTGCAGGGTGGGATTGTATGCACCGTTGCTCACATAGCCTACCCACCAAATTTGGACGCGATCGGACGACATCAACTTTTGACGTTTCTTACGTCAAAACTGTCACAGTGACACGTGTCGTACACGGTCAAGTTGGTCTTGGTCCAATCTATCGACATTTAAATCGGACGATTTTTTGATTTGATTCATTGATGATGGATTTTTGTACGAAACGTTGTCAAAATATGAAAACATGGACCTCTTCGACATAGGGCCAAAAACTGACAAAAATGACGATGCCTCCAAAACCCATCTCAATTTCCTCAATGACTTACCACTTTTTTTCTAGCTAGCTCGTCTGTCAAGGCCGTGTCGTGTCATGGCCTTGAATATTTACTCCTATTGCGCGTAAAAAAGTTACACTTCAAAAAATAGTTGAGTTGCGAAAAACATTTCGTTTAGGGTAGCATTGGGGTTAGTACGAATTTTCTAATAAAACTTCAAGGCACGGTCTCGAATATATTTTAAGAATAAGATCGATGCGGGTATCTGAGATGACCACTGCTTCCCAAGTGGAAACCAACTAAAAGCAAAACTGAAAAGCATAGAAGACTCCATCCGTAACCTGGAGTAGGAATCCACCAACGATCTAAGATATTCGAACAAATTTCTCAGGACTTACGACCGAGAAAAATCAAAGATTTTCCTAGATTAAAGTAAGAACAATCTTCAGATTGTCACAGTTTTTTTTTCTTCACAGGACACTGCCTCCTCAATGAACACCTCAGTAGATTGAAGTTACAATACGACTAATCCACAGAGACGACTTTTTCTGGATGTCATCCAATTACAATAAAAGCTACCTAAATTGGAATTTACCCGGTATAGCCTAAAATGTAGTTAAACTAACTATTGTACTTTAAATCAAATTAGAAATTGATCCAAAAAGTTATATAGGGTGAGACAAAATTAATATTGAACATTGATCACTTTTAAAAGCAAGTTACTCTTTTATTTTAAATGGAACAGCCAGTATATTATTCCGATATTCAATGGAGAATTAATGTTTCTTCAAAATACTATTAAGGTTGCCTACCCCTCAAACAAATATTTTCCTAGATATTTTCCTTTACATGATTTGATCTGAGCAGATCCTTATTATTTGATAAAATCTAGGTGGTTGTGATATGTCTGGCGTTACTTCAACATAGCTGTCTAATTAGTCCAACTTTAACAACTAGTTATCATTTTGTGTCAGTTAAAACAAAAAAAATTCTCAGAAATTTACCGAAAATGCAAACTTATCCTACATCAGAAAGAATTGATATGATTCTATTAGTCGGTGAATATAGAATACTTAAATGCTCTTGATTTTATCTAGTCTGTTTTTTATGGGGATATGTTAAAGACAGTGTTTACAAAACTCGACCAACTATTGTCAACAACATGAGAGAAATTATTGTAGCTGCTTTTCGAGGTAGAACTTTGGTAGAACTCCACATATGTCTTTTAAAATGAAAATATCCTTTTGAAAAGACAATAATTTTATGCAGTTAACAGGAAAGGAAGCATTTTGAGCATTTGATTTCATCTAGCTAATTTTTATCACATCATTATAGGTTTATATCTAGTTTTAATTCTGTAATAATTAAAATATGTTTTAAACGTGTATCTCTTTATTACCGTTGAGTATTTTACTCTACAATCTTTAATTTTTGTTAGAGCAACAAAAGGTATATCACACAGCCACCCTAGATTTTTTCAAATAATAAAGATCTACTGCAGCAAAATCATAAAAATTAAAATATCTAGGAAAATATTTGATTGAGGGGTAGGCAACCTTAATAATATTTTGAAGATATATAAATTCCCCATTGAACACCGGAAAAATATACTGGGCATTCCATTTAAAATAAAGGAGTAACTTCCATAAAATCCATCAAGATTCTGTGGGAAAAATGGGGAAACACCAAAAAACTTCATCACTGAGTGCGTCGAGACGACAACCATTCGTGCTACAAGCTTTGGTACGACTGATATCGGAGATGGAGAACTAACCTCTGTAAAACCGTCTCAGATACTGGATTTTATTAAAGCCCTGAGACTGTATGATGAGTTATAACTCAAAAAAGGGGAACGCAATAGATCTATAAGGTTACGGTGATCAACTTACCCCCTACAATACAATCTACAATTGTCAATTTTTATGATTTTTTTTTCTCTGCGTCTTTTAAACTCTTTTAAACTCCTTATTTTGCACGGCATTAGAGAAAAAAACATTGTTGGAAAAGCTGTGTAAACACATCAATTGCCAGATCGTTGAGAACATTGATATCATCATCATCATTTAGCTTATTCCGTCCACTGCTGAACAAATACCTTCCTCAACTCTAGCCATTTCTTTCTATTGTGTGCCACTTGAATCCAGTTCCCACACTGAAAAAAACTACTCAGTCGAAATGAATATGACTTTGACTCAAAAGATTGGCGCTTTTCAATAGGGCCAAGAGCGACGTTTCTTTGCCCAAAGCATTAACTATCTTTTCATAAGCTTTAAAAAATTACTTTAGAGAATAGAAGAATCTATCTGTCCAAAGTATTTCACTCTTGATCCAAAATGAATATGCAAAGAAGTTCTTGCTACAAGAACAATAGTCTCTTTGATTCATGCAAAAATTCTTGATTGAAAAGGGACATTTCTTGATTAAAGAGACACTTTTCTTAAAGCCTTGTCTTAAAGCAATAGCGAATACTATTGACTCAACTAAAATTTATTTTGATCTAAGAGAAGTCTATACATCATATACAGGTATATTACGAGGTATATTATTTTCTGATAAATTTAGGTTTTTTTGGTCTGTATTAAATAAAGTGATATGATTTTCCTCGATAGTAGTTATTTCTGCTTCTTCACTCCTTGGTATTTTTTGGGGTGGTTCATCATTCTACAAATTACAAAAAAAAAGTAAAGCAAATAAATTATTAAAGTTATAAGCTTTGGTCACATTTTGAATTTTTTAATACGACGACTTGAAATTCTAAAATTTTTGTAATTATTTGCATAAAAAAATCGATACCTATATATTCTTATTCTATCTATAGTCACGCATGCATTATCTAAATAGGTGCATTAGGTAAATGTCTCTTACCTTCAAATATAGTAAATAAATGCTCTAATTTCCATTTTTTCAGAAACTCCTTTAAAGAATCCATATATCCTAAAATTTGTCCATACAAAATGACAAATGCATGTTAATAACGATCACTAACTTGTTATACGATAAGCGTTTAAAAAGCAAATTAAGCAAAATTCCAAGTGGAAAATTCCAAGCAACAAAACCCGTGCGTACTATGATGTGCGACCTATGAAATGCGACGTACGACTGATCGGACTGCCAACTGATTGTATATACCGTCCTTCGTCATCGTTTTTGCGTGTCGTTATTATTTTTCATCAAAAGAGTATTTAGCTATTGGAAAAATGGCCATGTTTCTTGAACGAAGTACTTCCTAGCGTATTTTTCTTATTATCTTAAAACAAAGTAACTTGCACTTGGTTCAATGAAAATAGATTCAAGAGAAATTTTCGAATTTTTCAAGAGAACCAGTTTTCTTGAGTTAAGAAAGTTTTTCTTCAGGCAAAATATTTTCTTTTACGCTAAAATAAAGTCTCTTGCCACTAATTTTTTTTTTCAAGAACGATAACGACTTTAGTTCAAGTCTATCTTTTTTATCAGTGCAGCCACTCTTTGAATATCATCGCTGTCCATCGACTAGGAGGTCGTCCTCTGCTTCTATAGGCCTCGTGTCTTGGTCTCCATTACACAAGTCTCTTTGTCCATCGTCCATCTGTTATCCTAGCCACACGTCCTGCCCAATTCCGTTTAAGATATAAGACAGATATCAACGCATCTCTTACTCCTGTTCGATTTCGTATGGTATGATTGGGTATTTTATCTCTAAGTGTAACTCCCAACATGGACCTTTCCATTTTCCGTTACATGACCTGTATTCTATATATGTTCTTTTTTGTCAAAGTTAGTGTTTCAGCTCCATACGCGAGGACAGGCAAGACACACTGGTTAAAGACCTTTCTTTTTAAACATATTGGAAGATCAGATCTCAGTATATGCTTTAGTTTGCGGAATGCTGCCCACGACAAACCTATTCTTCGTAGAATTTCGTGTGTCTGATTATCCCTTCTAAAACCGATCACATTGATATCAACTAATGTCAAATTGTTACTATTTTTTGTTGTTGAAAAAGTCTAAAGTTATCGGGCTACTTAAGCGACAAACGAGCCGAGGCAGCGGCGCGCGCTCGTACCGCGTCTAACGGTACCCGCGGCGCGGTACGTTGACCCATTGGGCGGCCCTCAGGGGCACCGGCGAGGGGGCTTGCTTTTGGAGTTCTTGGTCACTGTCACACACCTGACTACGGCCGGGACTATACGTGGAGGCGACGCGGACGACGGCAATGCCTCGTTTCTGGGTTAGGTACTCATCGATAATATGGTACCACCACATAATAAACGTATTTTTTTCTATGATTACAGCGCTGCTTATTAATCAATAAAAAGTTTATTATTGGGGCCAATAATACAAGATTTACTTGTAACAAATGTATACTGGGTTGGGTTAGTTACTAGATAATCACGAGGGGTGTCAAATTGTATTTTCTATACTTTAGGTTTTTGCCTCATTCGAATAAGTTTGAAATTACAAAAATTAATTTCAGGGACACTAACCATAGGTACTATAACGGTACTAAAACGTATAACGTAGTAGTATAGACAGTACAGGGTGGCGCCTCTTATACGACGCGGTTAAGTTAGGAACGCCAGCAGAACGGTAGTTTATATCGAAATGAAATGTTTAGAGCATATGTAAGTTAATTGAAAGCATTTCATAAAAATATATGGAGTTCTACAGGGTGTCCCCGAAAAAAGTTACGCATCAAAGTTGTTTTTTGTAATGGTACACCCTATATAAATTAATCGATTATTGAATTCTAGGAAAAAAATAAAGGTGAGTTTCATTAAAGAAGCCTAAAGTGTAAGAAATTTTGACATATTTCACCAAAGTTCATATTTCGCATTTTGTGAAAATGAAGAATACATTTTAAATTTCAATAACAACTACCTAAACTGTAATTTGCCCTGTATAGCCTGATATTTAATTACAATGACCATTGTATATTAAACCAAATTACAATTTGACCCGAAAAGTTATACAGGGTGAGAGAAAATTAATACTGAACATTTGTCACTTTTAAAAGCAAGTTACTCTTTTTTTTTAAATGGAACATCCAATATATTATTCCGGTATTCAATGGAGAATTCATATATCTTTTTAGTTTACGTTAAGGTTGCAACTAAAACAAATATTTTCCTGCATGTTTTCCTTTTTATGATTTTATGTCAGTAGATCTTTAAAATCTAAAATCTAGGTGGCTACGATTTAGAGCAAAATATTAAACGGTAATAAAAAGATGTTTAAAACATATTTTAATTATTACAGAATTGAAACTAGATTTAAACGTATAATTATGTGACAAAAATTAGCTAGATTCTTTCCTGTTCACTGCATAAAATGATTTTCTTTTCATGTTAAAAGGCATATGTGGAGTCTACTTCCAAAGGCAGCCACAATTTCTCTCAGGTAAACACTGAGGTTTTTTTTATTTAACTGACCAAAAATGAGAATAACTTGTTAAAGAGTACTTGTTAAAGTTGCATTAATTCGACAGCGATGTTGAAGTAACGTCAGGCATATCATAGCCACCTATAGTTTATCAAATAATAAAAATCTACTGACACTAAATTATAAAAATGAAAATATTTACGAAAATCTTTGTTTGAGGAGTAGGCAACTTTAATAGTATTTTGAAGAGGTATGAGTATATATCTATTTAATATCGGAATAATATACCGGATGTATCATTTAAAATAATAATAATATAAGAGTAACTTGCTTTAGAAAGTGGCCGATGTTCAATAATAATTTTGCCTCACCCTGTATAACTTTTTGGGTCAAGTTTTATTTTGATATAAAGTACAATAGTTATTTTAACTATTTATTATGCTATACCGCGTAAACACCAAATTTAGGTAACTTTTATAGAAATTTTAAAATTGTTCTTCATTTTTGGAAAATCTTAAATATGTGAAAAACATTTTTATCATCTAAAATCCGAAAATCAATTAATATATAGAGTGTTCCATTACAAAAACACAACTTTAATCTGTAACTTTTTTTGGGGACTTTTTTAATATCTGTCAGTTTAATACCACAGTTTTAATTTAAAAACAGATACAATTTTTCTTTAATTAGTTAAAATCGGCTGGTTCAAAATTGTTCAAATTTGGAATATATGTATATTCAGCAGAGGCGGACCTTTAGAAAACCTATTTACCAATTCGCTCTGTAAATTTAACTGGGAAGTCAATATTTGGACAATTCAAAATTTGCATAGGATTTCCTGTTTCCAACGAGGATGCAACACCCGGTATATATAAGTATAGTTTGGCTAAAATCTAACAGAATAAAATTCGTTTTCAAATTAGTTTAAGATAAATATTAACAAAACACAATTATTTTTAATTCTTTATTTATTGCTTTTCGATTAAATTTTCAACATGATTGGTATCTAAGTTGCATAATGCAATGAACAGTATCAACAGACGCTACAATAGTTTCATCTAAAGATGGCCCAAATAGCACCCTAAAGCAGCTTGTCCAAATAATATCTATCAGTTTTTGGTATTCGATTTTAATTTTGATAGCATCACTGAAAGATAATTCATAATTTATATCGTTTGATTTTAATTCCTGTGTTCTTGGAGACAAACTAGATGAACTGTTTTGGCCAACAGGTTCATCTAATTTATGAATCACTGATACTTTTTCATTAGGCTCTTCATCACTGTCATTTTTACGTTTAGTTCTTTTCGGCGATTTACCTTTAAATGGATTAAACAGTGATTTAAGAGATTTCTTAGTTAAATCAACTTCTGATATTTCTATAGGTTTGTTCTTTTCTCTGTTACTTAACGACGACTTTTTATGTTCCACTATAACCGATTTATCAGTTTTGATCAAAGTATTGAATTGTGCTGTTTTATCGTTTGTGTTATATATTTTCTGTAGCTGGAATTCTTTTATGTTTGATGCAAGATCTTCTTCATCACTTCTACGTGACCTGGAAGTTTGGCAGCAAGGATCAAAGCAATTTTCTGGATAACAATAATTTTTATATCTACAAAATATTAGTTGGTTAATAACGAACATGTTGTTTGTTATAGGCTTGGTGTATTTCAGTTGATTTCAACAAGTTCCGACCGCAGCGCTTTATCGGCAGAAATCAGAAATTATCAGTATGTATGAGTATTCCACGCCGCGCACCGTACCGGTTACTAGAGGTGTGTGAACTATTCCGACCCCGGTATGAAAGGAACTAGTTCCCGGTTTCTCAAATAACGAGTTTCTCAGGACCTATTCCGGGATCGAGACTGTGACAGATATCCTAGATCGTAGCCCGATGCTAGGCAGGAGTGGGGAGGGCCAGCCGTATGTTATCGGATCCGGACCTAGAGGAACTAAATAAAAGACTAGTTTACGTACGGATCGACCAGCGCAATCGTATACCGATGCTAGGCGGGAGTGGGGAGTGCCAGCCGTATGTTATCGGATCCGGACTTAGAGGAACTATAGGAACAAAATAAAATACTAGTTTACGTACGGATCGGCCAGCACGATCGTAGCCCGATGCTAGAAGTGTTTTTAAGTAGCCCGATGAAGAAATAGAAACTAAGAGTGGAGGGTGTCAGCCGTATATTACCTGTCCCGGACCGAAAGGACTGATAGGAACTAATTAAAAGACTAGTTCACGGGAATCAATTCAATCGGCAGATCCGAGATATAATACAAGATGACGACGATGGATTCGGCATTGTCTATTGCCACAGCCGGCGCGGCGTAATTACCGGAGAAAATTGTCGTCGATACCGTTTTTCATTTTTATTTTGTTCTTTGAATATTTTATCGAAATGTTTCACTTTACGACCCTAAAATTAAGGAATGTCTTATAAAACGAAGTAGATATCCTGAATTTTTAGACAAAAACAAAAAGCTTGAAGTTGGGAAAAATGCAATTTTTTGTTAAATTTTCGTATTATTTGCTGCAATTGATTTGTGATATAGTTTTTTAAACTCTGATTTAAGTTTTATTTTTTCTTACCTATGTATATGTTTTTAACATACGCAATTACACGCCCCTTATATTTCGCTCATTATAAAAATTATACAGATCCAGTGGCGGATACAGAGGGGGGGGGCCTATGGGGCCCGGTTACAATACTATATAAATTATATATCACTTTAATCACAAAACTTCAATCTATTTCCGTATTGTAACGGAATTTTAAATTATATCTTTGTTTTCGAGAAAATTTAGTCCAAATATAAGGAATATTTTGTTGATGTTTACCATCAAAATCTTAAAAATAAAGAAGTTGTCTAAAAATCTGTACAATACGGATATAGTATAATCCTTTATCTTTAATTTCCTGCTTCATTTGTGTAAGAATACCTAGCCAGTTTTACATAAAACGTTAAATGCAGAGCCCTTATTTTGCTACTTTTTCGGACTAGCTAAATGGACTCTTAAAACAGACTTACCTAGGCATTAGTACCCATACTTATGATGAAATAAATGATATGATGAATGACTGAATGCGAATAAAGAAACTTGAATTTTAAACGCATGTAACTGAACTGACACTGACTTATAACCTAGCAAAAAACAATTTTTCGAGACACATATCGGTATCGGTTGTCATTTCATAGTTTTGTCACTTCACAATTTACTCAAAATTCCAAGTAATTCCTCTGCGACCAAACTCCCCCAAACCATGTCGTCGAAAAAATTTAAAAATACCGTCAAAACCATCACAAGAAACCTAGTCACCCATACCGATGCTATGGAAGTGGACCTACAAATCCTTATCGCAAACATGTTGGAAATTATCGAGTCCAAGATAACGTCTTTGAAGAAACTTCTCAAGTTAAAGATGTATATCAGACGCGTGAAAGGGTTCAGTTCGCTACAGAAGATCGTTAATGTGGATGACGTTACTAGTGAAACGTATTCTATCAGCAAACAGTCAAATCTACCTGGTTCAAATGCCGTTCACGGTTCTCTGGATGACTTGCCATCTCTAGCTTACGCTCTGGACCAGTCTTCTTTGCCTGCAAGTGAAGCAAAAGCCTTGGAAAACATTGACGAAAAATCTGAAGATGTGAATAAGGGTATTTTGGACATGGACAGTTTGTGTTGCGATTTGAATCCGCAAAAGAGTCAAACTATCGGAAGTTCTAAAAAGTTATGTAACAGCGATAAAATAGTGTCGTTGGACAAGTATATTTATGTGCTTTTGGATGAAGAGTTTAAGAAATACGCTAAAGAAAAAGAAGATCGTGAAAATAGAAATAATAATGGCGATCGTGAGGGTGAGTATGAAGTATTTTTAATAAAGAATTTCTGAGCTACTGCATTCACCAACAAATAGAATCATATCAATTCTCTCTGATGTAGGAGAAGTTTGCATTTTCGGCAAGTTTCTGAGATTTTTTTTTGTTTTAACTGACACAAAATGATAACTAGTTGTTAAAGTTGGACTAATTAGGCATCTATGTTGAAGTAACGCCAGAATATCACACCCACCTAGATTTTATCAAATAATAAAGATCTACTCGGATCAGATCATGTACCTAAATTAAAATATCTAGTAAAACCTTTGTTTGAGGGGTAGGCAACCTTAATAGTATTTTGAAGAAACATGAATTCTCTATTGAATATCGGAATAATATACTGGGTGTTCTATTTAAAATAAAAGAGTAACATGCTTTTAAAGGTGACCAATGTTCAATATTAATTTTCTCTCACCCTGTATAACTTTTTGGTTAAAACTCACCTTGATTTTTTCTCCCAGAATCCGAAAATCAATTAATATATAGGGTGTTCCATTACAAAAAACACAACTTTGATATGTAAATTTTTTTGGGGACACCCTGTAGAATTCTCTCTATTTTTAAAAAGTGCTCCGAATTAACCTGCTCACCAAATTTCGTTTCAAACTGTCGTTCTCCTTGGAGACCCCGCGGCGTATGAGAGGCGCCACCCTGTATAACCTGCCTCAATTATTCAATAATTAACTTAAATGTTTATCAAAAGTCTCCAAAAATATAAAACATGTATTAAAAGTTTCGTTAGTTCTACAAATTAACTCAATAATTTAGACATTCATACAAAATTTCCGAACTAATATAGGTCAAATTTTATTCATCTTTACAGAAAAATATGCTAATAAGTATCATGCTTAATTTACTTAGCTTGGAAAATTTGGCGTTGTTTTGCAACCTACTGGCCAAACAATTTGCAACATTGAATCATTAATTCGAACTAAACAGGAAATATTATCTTAGTCATATATATATGGGGTCATAAGATGACCCCATTCTTCTTTAACGCGTAATATTGTTTAATTATTTAACATAACATGAGTTATTTAAAAAAAAGACCTAAGAGCTAATGTTATTCTCTCCGAGATATATCTGATAGTGTAATGACATGTATATATGCAAAAACAGATGTATTTTGTGGTCGAAGTAAACTAGTTATGTATATAGAGTTATTTCAAATTAAATTTTAAATACCAAGTGTCCACTATTCTTTATTTTCTTTTTATCGAAGCGCAGAGTTGCTTAAATTAGCAAACTGGTGATATTAGCATAGTATAAATAGAAAAAGGTGTCGATGATGAAGTGGCATTTGTTTTTTAATATCTCTTCAAATAAATAGGTAAAATTAAAACAGATTTTTCATTTCTTTTTTTTTAATACTTTCGGGACTATTTTAAATGGAACACCCTGTATTTTGTACCATAATCGAACGAGGTTTTGTTTAATCGTTAATGTTTTCTTCTTTATATAAAGTGGCATTCTAGATTTGAATTGATTGAGTTTCTTCCATAAGTACTCCACGTTAACTTAATTTTTCTGTTAATTTCTGGTACTCACTGTTCGGTTTTTATATGATTCAAAATAAAAAATATATAAATTGTAAAATTAGTAATTTTTAATGGCCATAATGCGTTCTTTCAAAATCATCGAACAACTAAATCATTTCCATAGATCCAGTGACGTACCGTGACTTTGAATTTTGAGACCAAAAACTGACAAATAATTTGTCAAAAAAATCATATTACAGCTATATGTTTTATTTTGCATAAAAATGTTAACCAATAAGTTAGAATAATTATATTTCTTTCCTAACTAAGTGGTTTTATCGCTAAATTTAACTAAAGCTAAATACAACACAAATTTTAAATACGTGGACTATTATAACAACAAATACATCGTAAAAAGACTATTTTGGTAGCATTCTGAACGAGGATTCAAATTAAACTTTTTAGAAAATAATTTAAAGGAAAAATGAACCTGCTCAGATGCTTGTTCCGAGTAAAATCCTAGAGCTCTATGATTTGCTTTTATAAACTCTGGCACATGATGCACAATTGCATGAATCTTTGGAGTTATCTTAATACCTAAGTTGAGTATTTCCAATCTAAATTGTTCGATGTCATGTTCAAAATGTTTGTTTAGTGCTTGACCAAAACAACTCAAAACTACTTCATTGAATGCAGAAAACACTGCAATATATTTATTTCCTAAAAAAAAGAAGATGTTTAGGTTTTTGCTTGTCAAAACTTTGAATAGGATTCTTTACCGGGCGATATCGTCTTCAAAATATCCACTTTCTTTAAAAGTTGTCTGACGTTATTTCCGTTACATTTTCCATAATGATCTAGTTTCAATCCCGCTTTTTTATCCATCCTGTTGCAACATTGGTATTCTCCAATTCAAGACAATCAAATAGTTTTTGAACGACACCTAACAAAAGGTGAAGCTCAGGAGGGGGAATATACTTTAAGACACGTGTTTCTTCGTCGCCAATGGTTAAAGGTATGTTTATACAGTTTTCTAAAAAATAATTGCCCTTTTTTTATATGGTTCATTGAACAACAGTTTAAAAAATACAAAAAAAATATTTCAAACAAAAACGCTTACTAAAATCTTTGGGCTTTTGTTTTATTTCCTCCAGATTGTTGCCATAAATTTGTATTTTCTGTAATACTTTTTATAGTTCTGAATGATTCTTTAATTTCCATTTCCTTTACATTTACATCATACCATAGGCAAGTGTGAGTGGATGAATTTGACTAAAGACCAAGGAGAATCATAATAAGCTTAAAGTAAGCGGCAAAAGTATAGGAACAAATTCCACATATGGACTGCAGATCTAATGTCTCAAAGAGGCTTTTAATGTTAGCATAAGATTCAGACAACTTTGGTCCTAAGCCAATTATGAATAGTTTATTAATTCCAGCACTTTTATATTTCTTGAAATATTCGGGAAGCATTTTCAGGGAGCACATTCAGACAATCTTTAAGTGATCCACCACATCTATCAATGCCAATTTTTACATGAAAATCTTCAGATAATTCTCTAATTTCCAAAATATATGATAGAAGACCAGATAAATCTGAGCAGTATACAAAAATTAATATTAACTAAATTAACATTTTTCCTTTAAATTGTTTTCTAAAAAGTTTAACTTGAATTCTCGTTCAGAATGCTATCAAAATAGTCTTTTACCATGTATTTGTTGTTATAATAGTCCACGTATTTAAGATTTGTGTTGTACTTAGCTTTAGTTAAATTTAGCGATAAAACCACTTAGTTAGGGAAGAATTATAATTATTCTAACTTATTAGTTAACATTTTCATGCAAAATGTTAACTTAAAAGAAAAATTATTGTTTCAGTTTTTGGTCTCAAAATTCAAAGTAACGGTACGTCACTGGATCTATGGAAATGATTTAGCTGTTCGATGATTTTGAAAGAACCCATTATGGCCATTAAAAAAATACTAATTTTACAATTTATATATTTTTTATTTTGAATCATATAAAAACCGAACAGTGTACTAGAGATCCCGAGCTATGTATTAATTGCTTCAAATATATATATTCTTCTACTATTTCCAGTATTGTATTATTTACTAGAATGTCTTTTGTCTTTTCTGTCTACCAATTCGTTTTACATTACTTTAGTTTTTACTAATGTAAAATCGGTATTTTTGGTGCTTACTCAACCGGGTCTCACAATGCAAATTCACCTCAAATATCCATTTAGTTGGTCATTGGCAAGCACTCTCTCATTGTACATGAAAATAACAAAACAAACATTTACTGATCTGGATAAAATTGATAGTTAAGTAGTAAGACTCACCCGGGGGTACTCCACCCCCTAGCCACTGCCATCACTGATATTCTATTCAATATATCACATTCCATATCTTCCATCTAATTCAAATATTATTCGGATCTATTGGTTAATAATCTTCAACAACTAGCTAGTGTCACCTGAAATAGTATAGGGGCTTCCCCCGGACGCAATTCTGCCGCTAAACAGATTCGCATCCCAATCGAATAAGCTATTTGGGTAGCTCACCATCCCAACGCCGCATCGTCAATCGAGAAGACATTATGGAGACCTCAAACTCTCAAGATCAACTCGAAGGCAAGACGTCACAGAGGTTTTCTTACCGTGGTCAAACGACCCCGTTGGCTTACAGTCAAACGACTTGCAACTATATTAGTCAAAAGACTCGCAACCTCCATTTGTCAGCTCTGTGACAAAACACAACACTACACAGCCGGCCGGCCTATCAACAACTGACTGACCTGCCGCCTCCGAGCTAAACCTCCTCTTACATCACAATTTTACCTGATCACAAATATTTACATCGCTTGCCAATGAATCATACTGTTTTCCCTAATCGACTTTCAAATAGAGTGTTTTAGCATTACCAAATAAATAAATAGAGAGTTTCCGAAGGAATGCATATTGTTTATTAGAATAGTGAATACATAAAAGCATTATTATGACGAACTTATTTTCCAAGTTTTACAATAAATTCATTTTGAGACCTATTTTATTGCTGGCTGTATTTAGTTCGTTAATTTGTGCTTGTAGACTTTTCAGAAATAGTGATAAATAAATAAAAAATATATTTTTCAGCCTTTTAAAAAAAAATATTAAACATACAAGAAATGTCCTGAAATCAAAACTGTATTAGGTATTTACTTTAGATGGTCTATACTTACTTTGCTATAAATATCCTAATCGTAAAACATACAGGGTGTTCAAAATAATTCTACGCCAAAGTTTCTAAAATATAAAATAATTTTTCTTTATTTTTTTTTAAATGGAACACCCTGTATATTATATTTCTATTAGATGGAGAGTTAGAAAATGAACAATTTTTTTATTTAAAGTATTTCAAAATTTTGAATGATTTCGCAGATACACGCAGTATTATTTCATATGGCTCTTTCAACTGTAAAATACGGGAGAAAAATCATTGGATGGCTTTGGAAAAAATTTACTATGGGAAATGCCATATGAAAGATAAGACCGCGAATATCTGCAAAACCATTAAAAATATTGAAATACTCTAATACATATCAAAATAATATAATAATATTATAATATAATAATTTAATAATATTTTTTAATTCTCGGTCTATTGAAAAAATAATATACGGGGTGTTCCATTTAAAAAAAAGGAAGAAAAGCTCATGCCCCCCCCCTAAAGCGTGTAAATTGGGTTAAATATTAGGCTTTTAGGTTAAAAATGGCGTCCTAAAAGGCATATTTTGCATTATTTTTTATTTGGGTCCCCCCTAAAATAAATAAAAAAAAAGCCCCTGGTTTAATTGACTTCGGGTTTGCGTGCCCAGTTATTTTGTCTATTGTGTTCTCCCCAACCACCTTCTTTGCTAGTGTCGACACAGCTCTTGCACGTAGCTAATTACTTTCTCCGTAGCCAAATCTGATTTTTTCGCTTCGATAGACACCTATTGAACAAACGTATTTTTTCCAACAGGAAGGTTCTTGAACCATTTACCCGTTTTCCAGGAAGGATTTACAGTTAAAAACAATCTTGGAACATTAATTAATTTTCTTTTTTCCATAAATTTTTGGAATAGCCTTACTGGACATACATATATCCGGTTGACCTCTATTTATGTCCAGCCATTTTGACATTCTTCATTACAATTACGTACCATCAATTTCTTCGTATTTGAGTGCCTTAGAGCTTTCTTTTCTTTTTAGAGGGTCCATCTGCAATTCCTTCATTTTGGCACTTTTTGCCTCCCGGAATATTTTAAATTCGGTGTCAGTAAAGGGATTAAATTTAATATTATATTTTTTTGGTATTTTTCCATTAATAGATTGGCTGTTACATTCCAAATAGTTTTTTTCCGTAAAATCTTTATAGTCTATATAATCTATATCTCTATCTATATCTAAATGCCCAATCGGTCAAAATATTGGCCAGTGCCGAGATTCGCATCCAAAATGTAGTTTCTATCTTTTATAAAGTCCATAAACTATTTTCATACATACTGGTGATTAATTATAGTGTTTTTCGGCTTACTTTCGGCAAATTTTTCTTTAATTGCACCATAAAACATCCCCCTTTAGAACTTCGTCTATCATGTTAAGAAATGAAAGTAAATAATAAAGCGCCTCTCGTGTTTGTTCGCACTCAAAAAATTTCAATTAATGCCTTTATATATTTTTAATATATTTTTTAAAATTTCATTTTTTAATTGTAAAGTAATATATTACATTTAAATGGAATATATTACATAACAATTATGTCAATTACAGGATTACAAGCTTGTTTTCTAACATTTTTTAAATAAAACGAATTATAAAATTTCAATATATGTATGTATATTTGTCGTAGGTATGAAAAAAGTAAAATATAAAATGGACATACGTTTACTTACATTGCATTAAAACTTCCACTTTTAGTTTTGCAATCCAAACGCAATATTTCTATTTCACAAATAAAAATATCCGACAGCACTAAATTCACTGACACTTCCGCGGCTGACAACGAAAACTGGAAAATATAACGGCACATTTTGTTTTGGACCTGCATATCAACATTACGCTGTACTATTATGTGTTTGTTGTTGAAATAATATAAAATATCTAATTATAACTTGTAAATTTTAATATTTTAACATGATTTTAACTACTTTTGACAATAACTAAACTTTTTGTTATCAAGATGACATTTTAGACGGCAACTGACATATATGTCATAATATTTGAATCTTAAATTTGTATGTAATAGAATTTAAATTACTAAAATGCAACTTTATACTAAGAAAACATTTGTACATTCACAAAATACAACAAAGTCTAATAGTATAGTTTGAAAACAATGAATATTGAATTAAAATTGAAAAAATTAAGCGCGACCCCTTGTGTCAAAATTAGATGATTAAATTTTCGCAATTTTTACACCATTTGATGACCGGTGGCGCCTCTAGTGTTTGTTCGGTCGGTTAGGCTTTTATTCCCGCTTATGGCCATTAAAGAAAAAAAGGGGGATGTTTTGTGAATTGCACTTAAAGAATCGTTTCCAAATCGAGACATTTTTAGAGAATACCTATTAAAAATATTTTACGTCTAAGTGACAAATGTGTCATTGTCACTTAGACATTCTGCGGGAAATTTTCGCCAGGTAATTTTCGATTTTAGCGGGAAATTTTCGCCGAGAATTACGAGTACGATTAAGTACGAGGGTACATACTTTAAGTTTACACTTAAACAAAATTACCAAGTTTTTTATTCTAGGAGCTACAGATGCCCGACGCACTATTGCCGAACCCTGTAGAGCTTTTTCGGAAGCCTGAATCACCCTGTATATAGAGAAGTACCTACAAAGTATTTTTTTAGTTTCAGAAAGCAAACAGAAACCAGCATCCGTGTCAAAGTCCAGCGTGGTCCTCCTCAGCCGATCAGATTACGAGAGCATTATCGACATTCTGAACTCCGTTTTGGCCGCGTACAAGCAGCAAGAAAAGCGCGAAAAGCTGGAATTGCTGAAAAAGAATTTGGGCAAGAGTATCACCGAGCCGACTATGAATAACAAATCCGATTTGAGGGTCAAGAGGAAAACCTGTTCGGACAGTCTCTGCGACAAGAAAGAGATCGAGAAAAAGGAGAATAAAAAGTGGACATCGAGCTGTGACCTATAAAATGTTTTTTTGCCCTGTGTATTTATTAGGAAAACAAAATGAAAAAAATATGCTTTTGGTCTCATTTAATTAATAAATGTTTATTTGGTTTGTTTTGTGTTTTTATGTTTTTTTTTTCAGGTAACCTTTCGACAAACGATGAGAGAAAAAAAGGAGATGACGTTCATACCAAACTAAAAAGTTTCTAATATTTTTTAAGTTAACTATGGATGGGTTTTTAATTTTTAACTCTATGGGTTTATATATAAATCCGTTATACGTCATCTCTTGTTGTTTTTAATCAATTTTATTGGTTTATTTCAAAAATGACAGATCATATTTCATATTTTATTATTGGTTTGATGCTTTAAATAAGAAGACTAAGGAAGGAGCATAATGCTATGCATGTATTCATGCATGGTGGGCGGAAAAAGGACTGTAGGATGGGGATCCTTAACAGTTCTGTTCGACGATTCATTTGACACATTTGAATTTAATTTGAAATTTTGTGGATCTGTCAGTCTTTACAGAGCTTATTTTATATTATTTATTATTTATTCTACTACTGATAGTTGTATAAAGGTAGTAAATCTAGATGTAAATTGTGGCAGAACTTAAATTAACAGTGACACTATCGCGATTTATCGAAAAACACTTTAAAATAGTTGGTTGTGTAGCGTGCGGTAGATCTCGGCAAAAATCGAGTGAAATAATGGAACAACTTTTCGCTAGTAAGTGACTATACATATAATATACATACGTGTAGTAGAACCGATCATTTATGAAATTCACTTAAATTGATTAATTATATATTTTTTTCTTGCATTTTTGCTTTTATTTCAGGGGGTAAGTACATGACCAATTTCTGTACACCAGAAGGCAATGAATGCCTCGATTACTCGAATATTGCCCCGCAATGCCCCTTTCCTACTCAATCATGCCCGACAATGCCCCACATTGCACAACAATGCCTCGTATTGCCCATTAATGCCTCGTATTGTCCAACAATGCCCCGTATTGCCCAACATTGCCTGGCAATGCCCCCTAATGCAATATATATCTACCTCTTTTCATTGGATGTGGTGAAAAGAGACAAATAATATTAAAAAGGGTAAACACTGTTTTATAGCCCCTACATAGTTCTTATGTATTTTATTGTCATAATAAATAACTAAAGGCACAAAAACCATAATATTTTTTTTTGTTTAAAAACTACACATAACAGAAATATAAAAAATAAACTCGCTTTCGCAAGAACAACTTAGAACTAATAACAGACGAACAGTTTATATTTATAGGTATAGGAAATTGCAGACAGGCAACTTTTCCCTAATTTAACCGACCGTATACCTCTTTCCATTTTGGAGACAGCAACAGTGGTATCGCTTAAAATGAACTGCCATATACATACTGCGATAATAACTACACTGAATACCTACTCCGAAACAAATAAACAAGCTAGCTGGAGCTAGAGCGTTGACCCGTTACGCTGACGGCTGCAAGCCGTTTGAGTTTTGGTGACGTAATGACGTAATCAAAGTGATGGTGGGAGGATGCGCGCGCATATACACAATACCTTGTATTTCCCAACAATGCCTCATAGTACCCCCGCAATGCCCCACAATGCCCCGCAATACTCGACAATGCCCAATGCCCCGCAATGCCTGACATTGCCCCGCACTGCCCGACACTGCCCCTAGGTTGTACACCACATTGCCTCATATATAGTCTGTCCAACGAGAAGATAGATGTGTCTGTCATTTTAATTTCAAAGTAGTTTATTTTATTTTACAAAGAAATAAGTTGGTACAACTGGAACGCATAGCGATATATTCTAAGGATATATTGAAAATTTGATTGACGAGATGACAAGTGATTACTTCAAAATATTGTGAAAAAAACTGTATAAAACTGAAAAAATGTAATCGAGTTATTTTATTTAATAAAAACGGTATGTGTTAATACAAAACAAACAAGAACAAGACACTACATACCAAAAAAATATAAAAAAGAACTATTATTTACTTTCAAGCTTTATGAAACTACCCGCATTTATGATTATATTTATCAATATAACTTATGTACAAATACAAATTTGTAATATTCCACAGGAATAAATAAAACAACATAGGTAAATAAAACAAACTATTTTATTAATAATAACACCTACCAAATTTTATACCTTAAAGGTTGATTAATTAACTTTAATCTTAATTTTTTTAAACCAGTACCACAACCAGTACCTTTTGACATTAATTTTCTGCAGTACTAAAATCCATTATTTACCTATCGTGTGATGTCGATATTTTACAGCTACTTCAGTTTTTAGTATGTGTTTAGTTTGATCCTTCTACCATATACGAGATGGCACTTATCTACGACGAAATGGTATACAAACTTTATCGATGGCAACTTCATTGATGTATAAGACTTTCTGCCTGGGCAGCGAGTATTAACCATAAACTGTGCTCTGGGTCTACAGTTAATTTTCACTCGATTTTTCCTCCACTTGACTTCAAAAGACACAAAACACACGTAATAATACGAATCAAAATGCATCATCTTCCAAAACGCAGGGTATTTAACAAAAGTTGACACAAAATTATAACCTATAATTTGGCAAGACTTTGACAAGCGTCAAAAATGACAAAATCTAAAGGCGAGTTCATACGCATCGGCGTCCGTTTGTCGTTCATCGTTCCGTCAAACCAATAAAATTAAAATACGATCTGTCATTTTTTAAATAAACCAATAAAACTGGTTAAAAACAACAAGACACGACGTATGACGGATTTATATTTAAACCCATCCATAGATAATTTAAAAATTATTAGAAACTTTTTTTAGTAAAATAAATAGATTGGTATGGGACGTCATCTGCTTTTCTTCTGTCATCGTCTGTCGAAATCTTACCTGAGAAAAAAAAACAGAGTATACTTACCCCCTGTTTTATTTACTACGTCAAAGATTAGATGTCAAAGAATTTAGATACGTCAATTCAAACCTGCTTCAGTAGCGTATCGGATGTTTGTGTGAATAAATAATTATTAAAACTTATCTATTTTTATTATAATAATATGTTTTTATAACAATCTTAATAACAACCAACATTTATTCACAACGTAAAATAAAAAAAAATATTGAGTCTACCCCACGTCTACCCTACATCATAGTTTTACATTTTTTAAATAAAATTAGAACGGCACTGGTAAACCGGAATTTAAGTCGGCCATATTTGAGTCCCATCTTGGTGGATCTAAGATTTTTGATATGCTCCTTCCTTAGTCTTCTTATTCAAAGGTTTGGTGGAACGATGAACGACAACCGGACTGATGCATATGAACTCGACTTAAGATTTTTAAGAATTGTCAAACTCTTGCCAAATTATAGGTTATAATTTTGTGTCAAATTATGTCAAATAGAAATTATAAATAATTTGCATTTTGCATTTTGGAATGTGCTGTGTTACTACGTGTGTTTCGTGTTTTTTAAAATTAAGTGGAGGAAAACTCGAGGGAAAATTAAGTGTTGACCCAGACCATAGTTCACAGTTAATATTCGGTGTCCAGAAATCGCCAGAGAGAGTTTGCCAGAGATTATGACTAGAGAGTTGAATTAACCACAAATAAAGTTTCTATACCATCTCGTATATGGTACCAAAAACTGGAGAATCTGTAAAATATTATAGCAGCACACGATAGGTAAATACATTTTAGTACTGCAGAGAAATAATGTTAAAAGATACTGGTTTACAAAAATTAAAGTTAATTAACCAAAAGTGTTATTATTGTAAAATTACTTTCTTTTATTTATGTTGTGTTTTATTTATTCATTTGCAATATTATTATTTTTTATTTTTACATAACTTATATTGATAAATGTAACAATAAACGCAGGTTGCTTGAGCTTGAAACACGGCTTAAAAGCAGGAAATCTTTTTTATATCTTTTTTTGGTATGTGGTGTTTTTTTAAAATACACTCTTGCCTGTTTTGTATTAACACATACTGTAATTGTTTTTAATAAAAAAACTGAATTAGATTTTTCAATTTTATACAGTTTTTTCACAATATTTTGAAGTAATCACTAATGCGTTCCAATTATACCAATTTATTTCTTTGTAAAATGAAATAAACTACTTTGAAAATAAAAAGACACATCTATCACTGTCAAGGATCTTGTCGTTGGACAGACTATATTTCGTTTGAATAAATGGAGAAGAATGGAGAAATGCTTTATAGTTCACCATGTCATAAAAAATATCGAAAAGATGCAGTCTGCTGTAATATTATTATGAAATTCCTCCTTGGCGTCTAACGACTTACGTACGTTCTTCTGCTTCTTCTTCTTCTGCTTGGCGTGCAAAAGCGAAGAGACGGGTTTGGTTCACTAGGCAACCGGAGGTCGTTGAATCCGTGGCCGTGGCCGTCGGGCAACCGCAACAACAGCAGCGGCAGCAGGAATTGCGCAACTCTTATTCTTCGCTTTTTTCCTATATACCGTCATCGGCATCGGCGGCCTTCTTCTTCTTCTGTTCGTGCCCCAGCCTCTGTTACGGACTTTCGGTTCTTCGGAAGAGTTTTTTTGATTCTATAGGTAATTAAATTTGGAGAATGTTATCTAAGATTAATTATTAGATATTCTGTTTACCAAACCATTCAGTGTTTAACCGATATTTTTCAGGAACTGATGGTTACTGTAGTTTACCAAAAACAAGCAAATTTAAAGCACCCTGTAGAATGGTTTAACAAAGTCTAATCTACAGGGTGGTCCGAACTGTATTCCGGAAACTTCGACAGCATATTTTGCAGATAAAAATAAGTAAAACAGTCCGTATAAATGTTTCTCCGAAAATGCTTAGTTTCGGAGATACAGGGTGTAGAAGTTTCATTTTTATTTCGATTTTTTTTTAAAAATTACTGAAGTAACGTCAATATTTGGATGAAAATTGGTGTCTGGGAGTTTTTTTCACATGAGAAGCTTTCTTTTGATGTCTATATTACTCTTACTTGTAGAGAGCGCCACCTACATATTTTTAACTGGTTTGAAAAGTAATAACTTTTTGTCCGTACCTGTATAAACCTGTAAAAAAATTGTGTTTTTGGCATGTCCAAGATTATTCAAATTTGGCGTGTGAAATTTAGCTTACGCAGACATTTAAAAAGCCTACTTACGCCTTCGCTGTAAAGTTATATGTACAGGGGCAAGGTTATTATATTAAAAAGGTTGCCTCGTAACTTTGGACCAATCACAGTAGTTGGCGCGATGACGTCAGCTAGCGTGATATTTAAAATAACTATTAACCAAATGTTTAATAATAATACCAATTACACAAGTTAAATTATTTTTCTATAAAGTCTTTATTTATTTTTCTCTAATTTTGCTGACATTTAAAATTTTTAAGCAATATTTGTATTCAAAGAAAAAATTGTTTTAGCTTTTTACCATGTTAAAATATCGCAAGCTAGTCGAAATAATTTATTCTAAGGGAAATTTGATAAATATTTTTAAAAAACTATCTAGTTCATCAACTATAATACGTTAAGTACACTAAAACTTTAAAAAATATAGTATATCCACTATAACTGTAAAAAAAATGTAAAATTATTTGTAAAAATCTGAAAACTGCTGAGTACCACACGATGATGCGCAATATGGCGGCTAATGTCAAGTTACGAGGCTGTTTAATTTAATAATCTTGGTACAGGCGAGCCAATACTTGGACAGTTCAAAATTTGCATGGGATTTCCTGTTTCCAACTACGATGCTCCACCAGGTATACGGGGTGAGTTTTCTACGATGTTCTCAATGGGTATCTCGAAAACTACTGGAGATAGAGAGTCGGTTAAATGGGGATTAGATTTTTGAAAAAGTGCATGGCTTACTAGATATTTCGAAAAAAAACAAATTTCGGCTATTTAAAAAGTTGCCCCTAATTCCATTATAAAATCTATTTTAGACAAAAAGTTGTAGATAATCACATTAATGAGATTGTGTCCTCCGTTTTTTTTTCTAAAGCCTTTAATTTTTGACATATGACACAAACATATGTTTTTTAAATGGAAACCATAGTTGGCCATGACTTCATAAAAAACGCAATTTTTGAGCTTTTCAGCGATATAAGCTATAATATGTTTTTTTCAAAAAATTACTGAGTTATAGTCAATTAAGGGATGCGATTATCTACAACTTTTATCTGTGAAAACTTTTTGTCTAAAATTAATTATAATGGAATTAGCGACAATTTTTAAAATAACCAAAATTTGTTTTATTCGAAATATCTAGTAAGCCATGAACTTTTTCAAAAATTTGAAAAGCGCATATTTATGTCCCCACAAAACTGCAATTCTTTCCCCAATTAACCGACTCTCTATCTCTAGTAGTTTCCGAGATACCCATAGGGAACATTGTAGGAAACTCACCCTGTATGTATAATACATGTATATAGAGGGTGAGTTTCCTACGATGTTCTCTAAAACTCACCCTGTATGTATAATACATGTATATAGAGGGTGAGTTTCCTACGATGTTCTCTATGGGTATCTCGGAAACTACTGGAGATAGAGAGTCGGTTAAATGGGGAAAGAATTGCAGTTTTGTGGGGTCATAAATATTCGCCTTTCAGATTTTTGAAAAAGTTCATGGCTTACTAGATATTTCGAAAAAAACAATTTCGGCTATTTTAACAATTGTCTCTAATTCCATTATAAGCTATTTTAGACAAAAAGTTTTCAGATAAAAGTTGTAGATAATCCCATCCTTAATGAGACCGTGTCCTCCGTTTTTTTCTAAAGCCTGTAATTTTTGATATATGACACAAACATATGTTTTTTTTAAATGGAAACCATAGTTGGCCATGACTTCATAAAAAGCGCCATTTTTAAAGCTTTTTAGTGATATAAGCTATAATATCTTTTCTTTCATTTGAAAAATTCATATTTACAATTTTTGTTTATTTTAATTTACAAAGATTGAATGTGACAGCTTCACATTTATGAGAGCAAAGACGATTAAACTTGTTTCCATGGCTAACTAAGTGAAATTGTTTAAAAATGATAAGAATTGGCTATAACTCAGTAATTTTTTGAAGAAAACATATTATAGTTTATATCGCTAAAAAAGCTTAAAAAAACATATGTTTGTGTCATATATCAAAAATGACAGGCTTTAGAAAAAAACGGAGGAAACAGTCTCATTAAAGATGTGATTATCTACAACTTTTATCTGAAAACTTTTTGTCTAAAATAGCTTATAATGGAATTAGAGACAATTTTTAAAATAGCTGAAATTTGTTTTTTTCGAAATGTCTAGTAAGCCATGAACTTTTTCAAAAATTTGAAAGGCGAATATTTATAACCCCACAAAACTGCACTTCTTTCCCCATTTAACCGACTCTCTATCTCCAGTAGTTTCCAAGTATAAAGACCTGTCAAACTCTACATTAAAGGTTGTATTTTTCATACTACAAACTGACATTATATAACTTTATAACAACTAACATTTATACAGTTCTTCGTATACCGAAAAAAAACTGTATCTGTTGTAATACCTGTCGAGATCAAACGTCAAACACAAGTCACGCTATATCAAAGAGACGTTTTTATATTTTATTTATTCTTGTACTCTGGTTTCTTTCTAATGTCTTTCCGGATGTTTGACTTAAAACAATTCATGCTCGTGGTAAAAGGTTCTTTACCTTTAGACAAAAAACGAGTTCTCAAGAACGCCATTCGTGAATTGATATAGAACAATGTTTCGAGCTTTAATATGATTATTGTGATGTAGTTGGACATGGAAATGTGTCATTTATGGTGGGAATTACAAGCTTTTTAAAATTTAAATATATCTAATAAAATATGTAGATCACACTTTATGACCTTTCTATTACGAGTTAACATGGGACTTCTTTATATCTACAGTTAGTGAATTTACTTAGATTTTGTAATGAAAATATAATATAAATAAATTCGGGACTGTGTAGTTCAGTGATGACTCTCTTCCTGGATACATAATAATCGTACACTGAAGAAATTAATTTGTGAATTTAATAACTATATTGAGGGTTATTTCTTGCCACAGATTATTGTAGTAAATTTACCACCCGTTCTTTAGTTTTACAACTCGTTTGTAAAATTGCTGTATGGATAATTTGTGGCATGTATGTAAATATGTTAGAATATATCTTTATATTCACCAATATTCTTTGTGAATTTATTTAAAAAATGTGTATTTCATAGTGAATTTACCTTTTGTAAGTTTATCTTTTAAAATCGCCAACTTCTTGTAATACTACTATAGAGTACCAACAAATTAAAATATTTTATTATAGTAAATTTACAATAATTACTTTTGTAAATTCAGAAAGCGTTACTAAATATTAATAAATTTAATAAAACACATATTTATAAATAATATTTATTATAAAGGTTAATAACAAGCCACAAAACAGAACTTGTGTTTTATTTTATATTTAAATTTAAATGGGTTGTAAATCCATTGGGGCTGGTTCTGGTGTTTTATTTAGTTTAAGAAAGTAAGAAGTAATCTTTAGGTAAATTAAAAGTTAATTGAAATTAAAGTAACAAAAAGAATTATTGCGGATGTTCGCCTACGTTATTTCCAAGTCAGCTCCTTGAACGTTCTTGCACTTTCTCGTGGATAAAAAGTCTTTTAATTTCTTCGGATATCGCTATACAGAAAAATGACCAGTTGAGTCTGCGGCGGACTACACATACCGGAAAAATCTAGGGATATAATTTTATTAAAGTTAAAAATAAATGTTTTGAATAAACAACCACATATTTGTAGGCCGATTCTTTCTACTTTGATTGAAACGAAGTAGTCACACTAGTTATTTCTAAATTTGGGATATTTGCAGAAGTGTTTGTGCATTTTTTGTCAAATGTATAAAAAGCACCTAGCATCAATTGTTCGAATTTAACCTGTACTGGCTATGTTTTTATGATAACTGGCCAGAATTCATTCAAATAACTCTGTTTAGTATTAAACGACATTACGGAGCGTAGACATCTTAACAGAGACGAAATGCTAAGGGCCATGGGTATGTTCGAAGCTGGAATGCGCCAAATCGACGTAGCTAAAGCATTAAATACAACGCAAAGTGTAATATCGCGATTAAGTGCACCCTACCGTGAAAGTGGTGATGTTGCTGAAAGGCACACAGGGCGACATCGCATTACTACCCCTCAGCAAGATCATTTTTTACAATTAAATACTCGACGCCGACCGACTCTTACAGCACCAGAGCTTAGTTTAATTCTCCAGGAAACACATAATGTAACCGTTAGTCCTGACACTGTTCGCAATAGATTAAGAGAGGTCAACTTAAGAAGCAGACCCTCCTGGAGAGCTCAACCCTTAACGAGAGGAAATCGAAAGGTACGATATTTGTGGGCTCAAGATTATGTTCAGTAGTCGAATGAACAATGGGCTAATGTTCTCTTCACAGATGTGTCACGCTTAAATTAGATTAACCTATTTAATGGCAATTTCTTTAACCAATCTAATGGCAATGAGTCTAAAATCTAGCCTGGTCAAGCTAGAGTCCTCTACTCCACTCCGGTCTTCTATTAAATTTATCCTCCGAAACGAAGAATTACCGAACTATCATGTCGGCGGTATTTTTGTATACAATAACAATACCGCCGGCGTGCGGCGGTGATTTAGCCGATATGTTTAATAAAATTTACAGTTTGTTAGGTCTTCACACTTTGTCTACTTAGTGATCAATACTTTAATATATATAATATATTATATATATAAGTTAATAAGTAACAAATAAATTTCCGGACAATAAGTTACCGGCAACGGCTAGAAGCTAGTCTATTTTGACGGTATTTAATGATTCAATTACAGTATGCTACTGTTGGACGACATTTATCTACCATGTTAAGTTCATACCGCTGTCAACGACAAATTAATTCAATATTCCACTGGCATTTACAGATATAGAAATGTAATACCGCCGGTATTTTTTGTATTCATTAACAATACCGTCGCACAGTGGGCCCTAATGAACCAATAATGTTGAAAAATTTTTGTATCATTCATGATGAACTTTTTAGGCTAAAATTACGTATTAAATGAAGAAATATTTTTTTAAATCGTTAGTTTTTATTAATAATACTTAAATTAAACATTTTATATAGAGCAGACTAAAAATTAATCTATATACAGGGTGTTTTAGACTTGGCAATTCAAACTTAACGAATAAATAGAACATCAAAAATAATGAAAAAAGTTTCTCTAAACATGTGTCCGGAAATGCATAGTTTTCGAGATGCAGGGTGTCAAAGTTGTAATTTTATTTTTATTTTTTCCGCCTAATTTTCTATATAATTTCAATATTTAGATGAAAATTGGCATCTAGAGGTTTTTTGACATAAGAAATTTAAATTTTATCCTAATTTTACTCTTACTTGAGGGGAACACCACCTACATATATTTTCATTCATTTAAAGTTTCGTGACTTTTTTGTAAGACCTTGTATAATATTTCTATTTGGATTTGAAATAATCGATGCATGTTATGCGTCAAAAAACTCCTAGATACCAATTTTCATCTGAATATCGAAATTATGTAGGAAATTAGACGAAGAAAACGAAAGTAAAAATAAAATTTTGGCACCCTGAATCTCGAAAAGTATATGCAAGTATTTCCGGATCCGGACACATGTCTATAGGAACTTTTTTCATTATTTTTATTAGTTTAATTCACTCCAAAATAGTATAGATACAAAAAAATGGGAATGAAATTATTCCCAGTTACAGCTAATATAAACAGTGTTTTGTATAGTATTGATGTATATAATTGTTCATATCTTACGAAATCGCAAAAAGTCGCAGTAACTCTATTTAATTTTGATTTTGACACCTGGCCCTTTGAGGAGAACCCACTTATTTTTCTATATTTTTAAAAAAGCAAAACAATCAGTATATTATAATGATACCTTTTTTACATTAAACCGTGATCATAATGCTACATATTGTTTAAAATTAAGTACAAATAAATAAAATAAACTTAACAGTACCTGTATCACCCGCTGTAAACGTTCCACGAACTTCTAAAATATTTGGAATCACTTTGTACTTTGTAAACGAAATCTTTACATACTCGGAATAAAATAAACCACGTTTCGACGTTTTCAGTGCACATACACGTACCATGGTAACCTATGTCAGTTATTTTATTATTTGATGATTCTCTAGAGTTTTCTTAACTATTAATTAAAAATAAAGGGGTTTTCCCAATTTTATTTTTTTGAATTATTCCAGATTTTAAGTTGTTTCTGGCCCAATGTGCGTCGGTGGTTGCTGGCTAAGCTTGTTTGCTCTTCACACTTCGTCTGCTAATTCACCCATACCTTAACGTGTTAAAATAATGAGAAATAAATTTATCTCGGCATAGTAAGTTACCGGCGAAAGTTTATTTCGACGGTATTTAATGTTTAAATTACAGTAAGCCGCCGTTGGACGGTTGGATTTATACAGGGTGTACCAGACTGAGCGTGCATTAGAAGTTTCCAGAGAACCACAATATCTAGATCGGAGATTTTTTGCACATCATTGTTTTACAATGAGATCTATCGATTAAAAATATTTTCAATATGGCGTCACTTCCGGAAAAGCCGGAAGTTGACAGCAACTTTCTTATTTTAAATGGGTGCCCTCATTTTTTATTATGTACTTAAATTCTCTGTAGAATTCCATGCGTATTGATGTTAAACACTTTATATCTAACATTAACCGTTTTTGAGAAAAAAAAAATATTTAAATTTTTTGGACGAAACAAACTACCTGTCAAAAAAATTTTTATAGCCTAAAAGTCAAATTTAGTGTTTACCCCAGCCACTGTGATATAAAGAGAAGACATGTGGCTATCTATTTCAAAAATTAAATTGTTCAAATGTTATATATATAATAATGGCGGTAGCTGTAGTGGAATAATTGAGTGATTAAAAAATTATCATAAATCATTTTTTTCAACTGGAAAGCCACTTTTTTCATTTTACTAATGAAACGGTTTTTTAATTCGTTACTTTTTAGCTATACATGTTCCTATACCTAAAATACATCGTTTTTAGGTTATTTAAGATTTAGTTTGAGAACGTATATTTTTCTTGATTTTATCTAGCTTCCTTTGACATTAAGTGTCAAACGGTCAGACAATAATTTATGGGAATCAATTTAGATGGAAATCTGTCAGAAAAAAAAATTATTTGAATTTCCTATAGGATAAATACTGCCTGCCCTTAAGAATTTAAAAAGTGTATTTATAAAAATATATCTGGTATTTCTCGTAGTCTTAGTGATATCTAATAGTTGATATTATTAATAATATTCCGAGTAATATTCCGTATGATCCAAAGAAAAAACAGCGTAAAGTTGGCTCGAAAATGATGCTGCTTTTTGAACAAAGCGTCACAATATGACATGGCTAGATCTATTGTTTTGCATCACTTGACGTTTAAAGTCATAGGCTTCTGGTTAATATCAAGAAAAATATACGTTTTCAGACTAAATCTTAAATAACCTAAAAACGATTTATTTTAGGTGTAGGAACATATACAGGGTTGTTCACCACATACGACACGGAGTATTGTAGCTAAACGATTAGATTTTTACAAATTGTAAGTTTTGATTTCGTTGAAGGACTATTAGAGCTACAATTTAAAAATATTTTTACAAGATACAGTGTCCCAAATAAGTAAAAAATATCATAGTTGTATTTTTTTAAATAGAACACCCTGTATATTATTCTATTTTTGGATTCTACGATTGAAATAAAGGTAAATTTGATTAAGGTTTATCACACTTAAACCTTACCGTTTTTGGTTTGGTTTGAATTTTAAGAAATTGCAGTAAAAATTTTAATGCTTCATTTCTCCAAGGGTATCAAAGTTTTTAATACTAAATATTTACTGAAGATTATTTATTGATCAGATATTGTGTTGCAATAATAAAAATTTTACTACCTTATACAGAGTGTCCAAAAATTTATATTAAATAATTACTAGCTTTAAACGGCAATAACGTGTTTAAGTTAAATGGAACACCCTGTATATTTTACGTGAATCATATGCACAATTTAATTGTCTATCAAATTTTATTATACCATTTTTTACCTATCTCTACAACTTTTCGTAGAAAATGCATTTTCTTATAATTTAGACCTCATTTATCACTATACCCATGGAATATTGATTTCAATTTTTTTTTAAGCAACATATATGCAGAAAATGTACAAGTGTAAATATTGCAAGCCTATTGGTATACCAAAAAAACTATTTAAATTTTTATAAAAGAGTATACGAATTAAATATACCACCATTATTTTCGACCAAAAATTAGTTAATTACATACTTTTAAATTGTTTTAATTAATAAAGTATTCTAAATAAATGTGGATTTGGCTCAGAAATCAATATAATAATAAATTATGAAAATAAACGTCGGTTTTTATAAATCAGCATTCGTCAAAAAATTAAATAAAATTTATAAGTTTTTTAGTATTTGGAGCAATTATTATTAATCAACATAAACAGTCAATTAATGTAGTCTGAATACTGGGATCATATTAATTGATCCTTTTTAACAAAAATATTTAAACAGTTTTTTTATTTTTTTTATGAAATAAGCGAGCTATATCGACAATATTATTATCTGTACTCTTGGAAAATTTGTTACATCTTTAAAAATAATCTAAAATGTCAATATTCCATGGGCATAGTGATAAATGAGGTCTAAATGATAAGAAAATGCATTTTCTACGAAAACTTGAAGAGATAGGTAAAAAATTGTATAATATAATTTGATAGACAATTACATTATGCATCTGATTCACGCAAAATATATAGGGTGTTCCATTTAAATTAAACACAGTATTGCCGTTTAAAGCTAGTAATTATTTAATATACATTTTTGGACACTCTGTATAAGGTAGTAAATTTTTTATTATTGCAACACAATATCTGGTCAATAAATAATCTTCAGTAAATATTTAGTATTAAAAACTTTGATACCCTTGGAGAAATGAAGCCTTAAAATTTTTACTGCAATTTCATAAAATTGAAAATATTTCAAAAACGGTAAGGTTTAAGTATGATGAACCTTAATCAAATTTACCTTTATTTAATCGTAGAATCTAAAAATAGAGCAATATACAGGGAGTTCCATTTAAAAAAATACAACTATAATATTTTTTTCTTAGTTGGGACACTCTGTATCTTGTAAAAATATTTTTAAATTGTAGCTCTAATAATCCTTCAACGAACCCAAAACTTACAATTTGTAAAAATCTAATCGTTTAGCTACAATACTCCTTGTCGTATGTGGTGAACAACCCTGTATAGTTAAAAAGTAACGAATTGAAAAACCGTTTCATTAGTGAAATAAAAAAGTGGTTTTTCGTTTTTTTTTCGTTCAAAAATTTTAAATATTTTTTTTTCTCAAAAACGAGATATAAAGTGTTTCATAAAAGTTTACAGAGAATTTAAGTACATAATAAAAAATGGGGGCACCCATTAAAATAAGAAAGTTGCTGTCAACTTCCGGTATCTCCGGAAGTGCCGCCATATTGAAAATATTTTTAATCGATAGATCTCGTTGTGAAACTACGATGGGCAAAAAATCTCCAAGTTAGATGTTGTAGTTCTCTCGAGGGGTAAACACCTGACCAAAAGGTGTACACCAGAAATTCACTTTTGATAAATAAATCCAAGGAAATCCACAGAAATACACAGAAATCCAAAGAAATCTAAAGAAATCCACAGAAATCCAAGGAAATCCACAGAAATACACAGAAATCCAAAGAAATCTAAAGAAATCCACAGAAATCCAAAGAAATCCAAAAAATATTAGATTGCGTTTTAAATAGTAATATAATAATATAAAGTCGATATAGTATTTTTCAGGAGATTTCTATATGACATATGACGAAAGTAATAAAAAAATTGAGAGTGAGTTTTTTATGTGAATAAACGTCTATTTCACTTACTAATATTATTATGCGGTGATTAGTATTAGTTTAAACGTCAAAATGAAATATAAAGTAATAGACTTGGGACCATTTAAGGGCTGCAGTTTGACAGAATTTGTTATATAGTAAGTCATTAATACAAAGGTCTGTTTGAATGAACAAATCGGCAACTTTAATTGGTCCCTATTATACTACTTTATACTGTATACTGAAATAGTTTTATTTCATATTTAATAAATAAGGATATTTTTTATAGTAGACTAGTAGGACACAACGAATATAAAAACAAAAAAAAGAAGAATAAAAACAACAGGACCTTTGTATTAATGACTTACTATATAACAAATTCTGTCAAACTGCAGCCTTAAATGGTCCCAAGTCTATTACTTTTTATTTCATTTTGACGTTTAAACTAATACTAATCACCGCATAATATTAATAGTAAGTGAAATAGAAGTTTATTCACATAAAAAACTCACTCTCAATTTTTTTATTACTTTCGTCATATGTCATATAGAAATCTCCTGAAATATACTATATCGACTTTATATTATTAAATTACTATTTAAAATGCAATCTAATATTTTTTGGATTTCTATGGATTTCTTTGGATTTCTATGGATTTCTTTAGATTTCTTTAGATTACTTTGGATTTCTGTGTATTTCTGTGGATTTCCTTGGATTTCTGCGGATTTCTTTAGATTTCTTTGGATTTCTATGTATTTCTGTGGATTTCCTTGGATTTCCTTGGATTTCTGTGTATTTCTTTAGATTTCTTTGGATTTCTGTGGATTTCCTTGGATTTATTTATCAAAAGTGGATTTCTGGTGTATGCATTTTGGTCAGGAAATCTACTAACGACTAGTAGTGGGAACTATCGAATGAATACTATCGAAACATTCGATAGTTGCAATTCATTCGAATAATTCGATAGTTTTAGTAAGAAAACATTCGTTGAAAACTATTCGAATAAAAATTATCGAATAGATCCGTCAGCTGCCTTGAAATATTGTATTCTAGTAATTCGGCAGCAAGAACCATTCATTTATAAAATTCATTCATTTATGAAATTAATTTATTCGTCAGGATCGATTATAATAAAATATTAACTCAATTTTAGTTGTCGCCCGGCGACGTAGGTTTCTTTCCGAGAAACCCGACAGCGGTCGGTGGCAATGCTATGAAAGAAGCCGGCATCTTTGATTTTTTGCGGAGTCAGATATAGATAAGGACACATTATTTTTTTTATTGAGGTGCTAGTATTTACACAGAAAATACATTATGAAGGGCGCTGTTGCCATATTTTGGTATTAGTTGATATTAGCAAAGAATATTATTGTTTGGCTTTAGTTAGTATGTCTATATATTCTGCATTTTTTTTATTAATATTCTGTTGTTACACTGCAATAATACTTGTTATTTTGGATGTAGGAAAATGATTTTTAATGTTTTTAAGCAAAGACTGGTTTAATAAATAATAATAACAGTATCAATCATTTAATATAAATATTTTTTTTAAGTAGTAGCAAAATATAAACAACAAATTAGATGTCAAAATTATTTATATTAGATCCTATTTAAAAATAATATAGTCTCTAAATTTTTTGTGTGTGGCAACGTAGGTTTATTAAATAATAATAATTACAGAACTAATTTGTTATATTAACAACAAATTTTAAAATCATGAAATATAAACATTTATTAATTTTCTAAGCATGCAGTGTAATGGAAGGAAAATATAAATAAAAAATTAGAAATCAAAATTATTTATATTAGGTGCTTTATATTACTATTTAAAAATTATATTTACTTTTACTGGCATTTAATTTAAAAAATAAATGAAATATTTCTTCGCAAAAAACTACATGTAAGAGAATTAGCATAAACAAAAAACAAACATTGTTAACTTTTTTTTTTAAATTGGCACGTGTAAAACTTTCATTTTAATTTTCTGACCCCATAGTTTGAGTTCGATAACCATTTACTTAACCACATTACTTAAATATGATTATTAAGTTCAACTAATTCATATTATTAAAACATCTAAAATACAAATATGTATTTTTAAAATTTGCTACTTCTCAAAATTTCCCATTAAAAAATAGACCATATACCATAAAAAATTAAATAATTGAAAGATCGGACTACGGAAAACCACACAAATTTTCGGAAAAATTTTGACCACCTGCACATGCACACAATCGTCAATAAATAAAATTAAAAAATAACTACTATTTTAGTATTTTAACTATTTTAATAAACGCAAAAATAGCACAGTATTTATACGGCGAAGTTATAAAAATTTGGAAGAACTAATAATGCACTGACGCATACAAAAATCAAACGAATACTAAATTTCATTTATCAAAAGCATTCGATAGTCGCGGCTCAACGATAACCATTTAGTCGCACGGCGAGGTTGTCACATATGCTTTAGTATACAAATGAATGAATGATTTTATTCGAATAAAACCATTCGATAGTTGAAATCATTCATTCATTAACCATTCGATAGTCTAATTCATTCGATAGTTCCCATCGCTACTAACGACATCTAGAGAAATCCACAGATATCTAATAGACATCCACATAAATCCACGGAAATCCATTGAAATCCACAGAAATCTACGGAAATCCACAGACGTCCATGGAAATCCACAGATATCCACAGACATCCATGGGAATCCACGGAAATCCATATAGGTGTACACCAGAAATCCACAGGTGTTTACCCCTCGAGTTCTCTAGAAACTTCTAATGCACGCTCAGCCTGGGACACCCTGTATACCAAGATAACTACATACCGCTGTCAACAACAAAGTAATTCAATTTTTCACCGGCATTTACAGATATAGAAATATCATGCCGCCGGTATTTTTTGTCCACACTAACAATTAAATACCGCCGGCATTTTTAGCCAGTGTGTTTAATAAAATTTACGGCTTGTTAGTTCCTCACACTTCGTCTACTAATTCATGCATACCCTAACGTGTTAAATTAATGAGAAATAAATAAATAATCGAGTGATTTTGATGAAAAATTCATCACGCGATGGAATGTTGCCGGCGCGGTTCGAACCGAGCAGAAATCCGAGTGACCGCCAATGTTTGCCATGGTCGTTGAACTTGAAATAAGTCATTCTCATTCCTTTCACACAAAACGAGCTTTATTACAACGGCTTTAGACACGCGGACACGGTGAACGGCGAACGAACGGACCGACGGACGAAGCTACGAGGAATTTTTGATTTTCTATTATTGGTCGCGCTTGGATTGGGACGGGACGCTAGAGAATTCGGGGAATTTGGTCGAAATTTCAGCTTTTGTGTGCGGAGATGATGATAGTGGAAGGGAATAGTAAAAAGCAATACAATTTGGCTAAACTAGACAACGATTTTTAGTAGATCAGAACTGAATATACATGGTGGTTTGAACCATAAAATAATTAACTAGAAAGAAGTGTCAACTCTGTGTTAAATCGTAGAAACACGATACGCCACCGAAAGCCTTCGTTGTCGTCTGGAGAACTAATTTTCCAATTGACAGGTTGACATGATGGCTTCGTATTTATTTCCGTTTCCGGTTATTCAATGGCGGGCCCTCTTTCAGTTTAAATGTATTTTGTACTCATTCTTATCATAAATAAAACAAAACAAAATTTTATTCAAACATATTTATTTGAAATATGAGACAACGTGACTAAATATACATAAAAAATAAAGAATTGAATGATTTCAACAGCAATTACTTAATTATATGCAATTTTAACGTAAATTAGTAAGGTATAAGCATGACTTACAGTAATTTGTAAATAAATACACGTATTTACAGCCATCAGGGACAGAAAACGGGGGCAGGAACATGAAAACGGGAGCCTTATACAAAAACCTGAAAACAGAAAAACAAATTTTTTTATACTAAAATTAACAAATAAAAATATCAGTAGGTATAAAATACAAATATACTGTTTAAAAAAAGCGTCCATTATTCCCAAAGAGACCTGGTTTATAAATCAAAAAGAAGCAAAAAGAGACTTTTAGTCGGATAACAATCGGATTGTATCACTCAGATTTATTGCATTATTGACAATAAATCGCACATACTGGAGATAACAAATGTTGGCTATAGTTAAAAATGATCTTACCTTGCTGTAAATTGTTTCCATTTTCAAAAAAATTGCCGATCATAAACATAACAAAATTTTCTTGCATCTAAAAAATACAGAAATAGTGTTTATTTACTACCTATTTTTAATATACACGGGACATACCTAGTACTGCAGAAACGTCTTTTTCTCCAGGATTTTTCATGTAATATATATTTTATATGCTTTATTACCTTTATATTTATAAATTTCTGCCGAAATATCAAATTGAATTTACAAAACAAAACTAAACGGGGGAATTAAAATGGCGTCGAAACTTATTCTAGAACAAATCTGAAGTTGTCTCTGAAATCTGTCAATTCTAAACTGTGAAGTTAGACAATAGTTAGAGAGAAACATTGCTGTCCTTGTCTAGGCGGCCATACTTGTCGTCAGGAGATGACAGGAATGACACTAATGACTGTTTCCAATTTTCCTATTTCACTGTCACCCCCCTGGTTTGAACTGTATTCCGGAAATTTCGGCCAAACTTATTAAACTTCGGCCAAAATAATTTCTGAAGTAACGTCAATATCCGATGAAAACTGACGTCTAATTTGAAATTTGATTTTGATGTCAATATGTCTCCTAGTTGCAGAGGGCGCCACCTAGATATTTTTTAACTGGTTTGAAGAGTAACAACTTTTCATCCGTACCTGCACAAAACTACTGATTAAAAAAATATACATTTACGATGTTTGTTACGTGGAAAAGGTCTCTTGGTAAAAAAATCGCTGCGAGTAATGGTTTTCGAGATATTTGGAATCGAAAAAAAAATAACTGTCATCATTGACATAAACTAAACATGTTGACTAAATAGTTATTAGACTGAAATCATTAATTTGAAATGTTTTTGTGCCAAAAACTGGTTTATCATAATTTTATCGAAGGAAATTTATGATTAATTTAAAAAAATAAGAAGTTCCCAAATTTATTGTTTCAGTCAAATAACTATCTACTCAGCATGTTTATTTTCTGTCAATAATGACATGTATTGAATATTTCCATTGTAAGTATTTTAAGAATGGTTGCTCTCGTAGCGATTTTTACCAAGAGACGTTTTTTTTACGTAAAAAATCACGGAAATGTATATTTTTTCACTCAGTAATTTTAAGTACGGTCGAAAAGTGATTACACTTCAAAGCAGTTAAAACACATGTAGGTGGCGCCCCCTACAAATAGGAATCATATTGACAACAAAATCAAATTTCTCATGTCAAAAAACTCCCAGATACCAATTTTCATCCAAATATTGACGTTATTTCAGAAATTATTTTGAAAAAATCGAAATAAAAATAAAACTTCTACACCCTGTATCTCCCAAACTAAGCATTTTAGGACATACATTTATACGAAATTGTTTAATTATTTTTATCTGCAGAATATGCTGCCGTAGTTTCCGGAATACAGTTTTTTTCCAAAAATCTCCAAAAGTACTCGAAATTTATAAATGTTTAAGGTGGAATTTTGATCAACATGAAATTGCGCAACTTTGACCGACCTTTTAACCGATCTCGTATAGAATGGGGATACATTGCACTATCATGTTTTTGGCAATTTTACACATGTTTTATTTTTTATCTTAAAAACTATTAGAGATAGGTATAGGTTAGTATAATAGAAAAATTATGAGATATGAAAGTAGTTTCCAAAAATGTAATAATATACTGGCTGTTCCATTTAAAATAAGAAAGATGCCACCATTTCGAATTATGCGGCAACATTGTAAAGTTGCTGAAAATATTTTAGAAAGATTATGTAAAAATACAAATTTTCAAAAAATTCTATCACAGGTTCTCCATAAACGTCTAACGTGCCATCGCCGTGAATCACCCTATATATCCAAATAAATTATAGTAAGAAAAATCCTGTATTTGCACAAGATTACATACAAATACGACATCGCAAGTTCAGGAATTTCCTGCGTACGCACACGGTCACAACATACGACGTAACACAGGCCGGCATCGGCAAATCGCCCACGTTCCTGCGTGTGTATAGCGGCTCGCTCCTCTGACACACTTAACTGGACAGAGATCTGCCGCTGCCCGCTACCCGCTACCAGCACATTACTTTGTATATTAACAAAGCAAATTGTCATTAATCTGAGGAACAACTTCTTCTATCGCTTGTCTGTTCCTGGCGGTGTTTATTAACAACCCAAGTAGCATTTTTACGACTTGCGACCACATGTTTACTAAACACAAAGTTGGATTAGTTACCAAAAATAGTTAGCTCCCTACCTTGGATATTAAAATAAATTTAAACGTTTTTATAACGTTGTGCCGACGTTGGACTAGTACTACAGCAAAGTAGAAGCTTCTGCGACGTCGAATAAACATTGTCTTGTAACCTTTTTTGCTTAAGTGATCTTTAGGTGATTCGGACAACGTAGTTACAACGTTGGACAATATAGAGTTTTCCGACGTCAGTTTCAGGACCTATTCCAACGTTATGCAAACGTCGTCTGTTTTACTAATTCCAACGTTGTTTAGATTTCCTTATTCTTACGTTGGTAGGACGTCGAGTCAATACCTTTTTGCAACTGTATTGAACCATAACCTTAAATCTTAAATTTTCACTTCATTGTTCTGTTCAGTCAGACAGTTCAGTGCTGTTTTTGTTTTTATAAAAAAAAATTAATTAAAATGGGACATAAGAAAGGTACATATAAAACTAAATTTAAATAGACATCGACATATTATATTACCGATAGTTTATCCACTCCCTCGTTTATTTAGATTATAGAGGGCGGCACAAGCTAGACTCTAGGATGACTAAATTAGGCAATCTTGCGACTAGCATACTACCTGTTAAGGCCGAACTGCGACTTTATTAGTCCAGTATGCGACTACTCGAACTACTCCATCTTAATCTCCAAAACAACAAAGTGAAAGCTGCCATGTTGTTAAATAAGAAAATGTTTCGTTCCTAAAATAGCAATTCCTGCTTTTTGAATACATTAACTTGAAATATTTGTCCCTAAAAAACACGCGGAATCAATTTTTTCGACTGCGAATAAATTATTCTCATTTTACTAAAAAAAAAATTCAAGAAAATTTTTAAAACTTCTTTAATTTTAAGTCCCATTAGTATTTTTCAAAGTAGAAACAATACATTTATCAATAAAGTTATTTGCGTTTAACTTTTTTGCTTTGGGTAACGAGTTACAGAGTCGGTTAAAGTCTTTCAATAATTATGATCTTCAAACATCCTCCACATTTAAATACTTTTGTTTTGTTTTCCTTCACTGCCATCTGACATATGTCTCTAACTAAATCATAAAAATAAAATTTTTACTATAATTATCCCAATTTAGAATAAAACGCGACTTGGACGCCATATTAGTTTTGTATTTCTGTGAATTAGGATTTTAAACAACGTTGCAGTTTGTACTAAATTAGGCTTCTAGCCAACGTCGGTATCCAACGTCGTTTCGACCCAAAAATTATTCTCCAAACTAGTGCAGACTAGGGTTGGCACGAGGTTGTGCCGACGTTGCGCCACGACGTATGGTCGCGTGACACAACGTTGTCCCGACGTCCAAATGCTGCTTGGGAACTGTACATCGTGTAGGCCTGTCCACTGTCTAACATTCCTCAGCCAAGACATTTTCTTTCTTCCGATACCCCTCCGGCCTTCGATCTTGCCTTCGACTAACAGATGCATGAATTGATATTTGGGGTTTCGCATTATGTGCCCCAGGTATGCGGTTTTTTCTTCTTAATCAATTCAAACAATTCGCGCTGTTTGTTAACACCTCTCAAAACTTCTTCATTTGTTAATCTAGCCGGCCAAGGTATTTTCACAATTCTGCGATATAGCCACATATCGAAAGCTCTAGTTTATTAATGGCAGCTGCTTTCGATGTAAAACCTTCAATACCCATAAAGGAGCACCGACCACATGTAACACTTTACGAATCAAAATCTGAGGTTAAGGGCAAAATCAGAACAGACAAGTACTTTTCGAAACCTCATGAATGCCTGCCGAGCTTGGTCGATGTTCGGAGAGCCAGATGTCCAAATACTTAAATTTATCTACCCTTTCTATGGGCCTTGTATTAAGTGTTATAATGGAATTTTTAAACACATCTGGATTTCTGGATATTATCAGGAAATTGACACCATTTGAAAAATCTAGCAATTTGGAGACTCTGTCAATGGTCAATCATTGTCTGTTACAGAGAACTGCACATTTGCCAGGCCATTTTGCCAGTGACTTACTATTGAACTCACTGAATAATAACTCAAAGAACTGGGGCATAAAAATGGAAATATAGAAATGAAGATGTAGTGTTGGCATTACAGAACTTAACACATTACACAAATGTCAATAGCACATGATCATTGAAAATTGAAGAAAGAAGTTTAAAAACTAAACAAAAAGCCTTTGTGGCACGTCTATAAATTTTACGTGTCCTTCCTTACTTTAATGTACCATAGATAGTATGTTAAATTTAGGGGAAGAAAACAAAACAGTAAACAGTGGTTTTCAAAACCGCTATTTGAAAAAAAATGTAATGGAACAAAAAATGTGGAAAAATTGAATTGATAAAAGAACAATGACAACATAAATAATATCAAAATATGTCTTTTTAAGTGAAAATTTAAAAAATCAAATTTTTATTCTAAAAATGAAAATTTTTCATTTTTTTTTCACGAAAAAATCTCATAGACGTATGTCTGCGTCGAAATAAACCACCCCTAAAATATTTGCACTTTATTATTTAAAACGCACCCCCAAGTTTATGTAATAAAAAGATTCTTTAAATATATGCGGTTTCATGCAGGAACATAACAAATTTGCATAAAAACTGTAAGGCTCTTGAAGAACATTTTAAACAGTTTTACTAATAGCTTAATACCGACTGTTTACCGCGTGTGGCTAACTTTATATAGGTACTCCATTTAAAGGTATAATGAAGATGGTAAAGCCATTAACTTAAATTGGCAATAGTCTGAAGAACAAACGGTCATATAATAAGAAAAAGAATGCAGGAAGTAATTACCCATTAACAGACCAGACAAGTAAACATAATAATTTTCTTGCGTTCTTTGTCAATGAAAAATATTTAAGATAAAAGTTCTTAAGGAAATAAGAAAAAATATAGCGATGAAATAGATTGATATGGGCATGAATTTCTTAAAATAACAAGTCTGACATATTTTGGGTAAAAATTATAGAATTTGCTACTTAACGTGGCTGCAGATCACTATGTACAGGGTCCGGCAAAAGTGCGTCGGGCATCTGTAGCTCCTAGAATAAAATACTTGAGAATTTTGTTTAAATGCATATCTAAAGTATGTACGAGGATGTATTTCAGGAAAATATTTTAACTTCTATAGGGTGGCTCAAAAAAATGTGAGTGCACCTGGATTATTTTTTTTTAAATGGAAAACTGGTGTGTATTGGATTTTTGGCGTTTTTACAGATCACTTTACATAATCCTAAGATATGAGTAAATACATTTCGATAATTTCAGAGATATTAATAAATAAATAAAAAAAATATTTTTCAACATTCTTTAAAAAAATTATTAAAAATACAAGAACTGCCTTGAAATCAATACTATATTATGTATTTACTTTAGATATGTCTATACTTACTTTGCTGCAAAAATTGTAATCTTAAATCATCGTGCCACACTTTCTAAAATATATATTTTTTTAAATGAAACACCCAGTATATTATTTTTTTATTCGATGGAGAATTAAAAATTTAACATTTTTTGTATTTAAAAAATTTAAATTTTTTTAATGGTTTCGCAGATATATGCAGTATTATTTCATATGGTCTTTCAACGGTAAAATACGAGAGAAAAATCATTAGGTGGTTTTGATAAAAATTTACTGTGGAAAATGCCATATGAAATTGAAAACCGCGAATATCTGCGAAACTTAAAAATTTTGAAATACTCTAAATACAAAAAATGTTTTTTTTTATTCTCCATCTATTGAAAAAAATAATATACACAGTGTTCCATTTAAAAAAAAAACGAAGAAAATTTATTTCATAATTTTAGAAAGTTTGATGTAGAACTTGGGACATCCTGTATGATTTACGATTACCATATTTATAGCAAAATAAGTACAGACCTAAAGTAAATACCTAATATAGTGTTGATTTCAGGACAGTTCTTGTATTTTCAATATTTTTTTAAGAAAGGCTGTAAAAATATATTTTTTTATTTATTTATTAATATCTCTAAAACTATCGAAATATATTTACTTATATCTTAGAATTATGTAAAGTGATCTAAAAGGAAGCGAAAAATGCAATAATATACGGGGTGTTCCATTTAGAAAAAATCATACCGATCCACTCACACTTTTTTGAGCCACCCTATAGAAGTTAAAATATTTTCCTGAAATACATCCTAGTACCCCATACTTTAGGTTTAACCCTAAAACAAAATTCCAAAGTTTTTGTTTGTATATGTATTGACGAACCCTGTTTAGTCATTGTTAACCGCTTTTTTTTATCTTAAATATGGTATCTAATAACGAAAAAGTATGATCGAAAAAAAAGGGCGTCAGTGATGGCTATGAAATGGAAATCACTGTCATTTGCTCTACTCCATGGTACAAAGAAAACAAAGTATCATCGATAGCGGCTCCAATTTCGTTAAGTTTGCGCATACCACCTGTGACGTCATACGCCATACAAAAAATATACATATTGTTCAATTGCCACTAATAAAAAAAAGACCTAAAATAGGGAAGAATTCGGACATAATCCCAAAAGTTATGTCAAACCATCGACATTTGATTCATCGTTTGAAATTTGAAAAATTATTTTCACATTTATTATGTCATCTGTTTGGCAATTTGAAATTGGCGCGCGGAGCTTGCCGACCAATGGTGCCGTTTATCACCTGTAACGTAGCACAGTGGGTAAAAGGCGAAAAAAATATATAATTTTTAACTATCTCATCATTCCATTAGTGTTCCTAGACAATGAATATAATTTAATTTAGCACGTATTTTCGAATTCACATTTCACTGACATAACAAGGTACTTTTAAAGTCAATTAAAAATAGAACTCTTAAACATTTTGAAAAATATTGCCATGCTAAATTCTTCAGTATTATTGAAGATATGACAAGAGACTTGTGGGATTTCGACGTTTTATCCAACAAGAAGTGACTTTAAGGTCTATAGATAAATAATCATTTTCAATTTATAGGCCTAATTCATGTAAAATTTTGCAAGGTTTTAAAATAAAACCATTTTTTATTAACTTTTACATAAAAATTATTGTTTTGACTATTAGCTACATGTACCTACATATTCTCAATAGCCTTACTATTTTAATTACACTTTAACGAATATGGTAACGAAAAAATGATCTGCGGATACGTGCGGATAAAAATCTAGTTAGCTATGAATGGTTGTTGTGACAACGAGCGCAAATGTTTAACTTATTGGGCGTCTTCACATATTGATAACTTTAAAGTAGCGTTTGTGTAATTTTGAAATTCGTTGTGTGATAAAAACTAACAGTTTTTAATAAGTGTGATTTTAATATATAGGGAAATTAAAATAACTTTCGTTGCACATCATAATACGACCACCAGCAAGCTCCATAAGACGACGCATGGTGTCACTGATGACGTGCAATGAAAGTTGTTTCAATTTCCCCATATATTTTTATAAGTGTAACTCGTTTGTAAAATGTCATCCGTTTCCATAGGTAATCGACAGCTTACTGAAGAATTTATTCGGTGCGGCTGTAAAAGTGATATGTTGATGCAGTTTTTGAGGAATAAATTCCCGTCTTTTAGTGAAAATAAGCTAAGGAAAAAAAAATAAAAAAAATAATAAAAAATGTAAAATGAAAATGTAATCCCACCTAGGATTTGACTGACATTATAAAATATTTTATTTTAATAAAACGGGTAACGTATTCTTGACATATTTAAGGTTTCTTATTCTCTCAGTTTCCTGTATATTTCCAAATTGTATGACATATTTTGTCTTGATAGAGATAACAAGTAAAAAATTCTACAACTTTTTTAATTGGAACTTTTACCTACTAGCTGCAATTACGCCTCTAGGTGGGCGTCAAAATATAAATGATCACCCTGTACAGTGTGTCCCATTTTGGTTGAAATTGTAGGGTATCTCCGTTATTAGTGAAGATAGAAGGGTGCGGTTTGCACAAACCTGTCCCACTTTTTCGTCAAACGGAAGATTCTGCAAACAAAATTTTCATAGCCCTCTTCATTTCTGAGCTACAGGGTCTTTTCGAAAATTTTGCAATTTGCGACACCCCCTGTATCTCTGTTATTGTTAAAGGTATCGAGAAGGCGAAAACTGCTTATTGTAGAACTTTTTACGTAGAATACAGTGGCGTAGTCTGTTTTTCTACCAAAAAAATATTTTTGAAAATATGAACTAAAGTTATGTTTTTTCAAACGGAACACCCTGTATATTTATAAATCATATGATCTGTCTTGCTATGAGCTTCTCAAAAATATATATCACTCTATATTTATTTTCACTATTTACTGCAATATTTAAAATATATCATTTTCTGATTAGTAGGCCGTGATAAATAACAAAAAATCAAAATGGTATTTACCAAAATAGTCATACACATATTAAAATTTATTTGGGATTGATATATTTTACTTTTGAAATAACTGTTACCACTGAAACTGTGAATATATTTTTCTTTTTTTATAACGGGATGGGTCTGCAAATATCTAAATCTTGAATTATTAAAGCATTTTTCAGGTGTTCGACATTGTTGTAGTGCCTACGATATATTTCGTATTTCAAAAATTCCCAAAATCAGAAATCGAGAACGGCGAAATCCGGGAATCGAGGAGGCTATCAATATGCGTTCATTGGTTCCAATTCATTGATTTGAAAAATAATAATTTAACAGTATTCTAATATTTCCATAGTTATGAGGGGGAATGTTCCCCATCTTGCTGAAAGTATATTTCACATAAATTAGCTAAAGGAATATCTAAAAATTCCGATACGATAGATTATTCTTATGTATACACGTATTCCAAGATTTACAAATAGTGGTAGAGAGTTAAGTTTCCCTAATATATAAAGAATTTATTAGCGGCTCCCAAAATAAAACAAGAGACAGATAGCAGTATACTTTTAATAATTCTTTAGTTTCTTTTATTATCAATCATGGCCTACTAATAAGTATGATGTTTTAATAAAACTTTATTACTTATTTCTTTTAAATATTGCAGTAAATAGTGAAAGTAAATATAGAGTGATATATATTTTTGAGAAGCTTATGGCAAGACAGATCATATGATTTATAAATATACAGGGTGTTCCATTTAAAAAACATAACTTTAGTCCATATTTTCAAAAATACTTTTTTGGTAGAAAAACAGACCACGCCACTGTATTCTACGTAAAAAGTTCTACAATAAACAATTTTCACCTTTTCGATAGCTTTAACAATAACAGAGATACAGGAGGTGTCCCAAATTGCAAAACTTTCAAAATGACCCTGTGGCTCGGAAACGAAGAGGGCTATGAAAATTTTGTTTACGGCATCTTCCGTTTGACAAAAAAGTGAGACAGGTTTGTGCAAACCGCACCCTTCTATCTTCACTAATAACGGAGATACCGTATGATTTCAACCAAAATGGGACACCCTGTACGTGTACCGTGTATAAGATATTCCAGTTAACAAGAAAGTTATATATGTATATAACACTTTGTACAATTAAATTATTAAAAAGTTAAAAAATCAATTTGTTACTTAATTGTTCATTTTACTTTTTGAACTCGTCTAGTTCATCTTGGGCCAGTCAACCTCTACTACAACAGGTTACATGCTCGTTATATCTTTTCACCAACTTTTTAAATCTAAGCAGTCACACTTATCAACAAAATTTATATAAGCAAGCAGTTTTAAAATAAGTACAACATTTTTGCCGAAAAATGCCTGTTCTGACCCATTGTGCGTAGTGACCAACCTGCACAATATCATACTTCATGGCTCTACTCTATATTGTCTAAGTACTTTAATTCCTCAACAGTTAGAGTATAAAAACTGTGTGCGATTTTGGTATGTAACGAAACTCTGTGCGACATTGTATCGCAATTTTTCTTAATTATTTAGTGTGGACACTCACATCCTATGTACAATACCTGAACACACACAGCATTTAAAACTACAAATAAAAACCTCGCAGCAGTTATGTCATCTTGACAGATTGCGCGATCCAAACATCGAAAACGAACAACAATAAAAAAACGAAAACATCGAAAAGCGCTAACTGTTTTGGTCGTAATCCGACCCTGGCCTGGTAATTCAGCCCGGTTCGTCCTCGGCCAGAGCAAAAGAAGAAGAAGAAGAAAATGCCCACGACAAGGAGGAAGAACACGCGTAACGGCAATCAGAAAGTAAGTAACCTGGCAAGTCCGTCCGAATAAAATACAGTTAGCGGCCGGCTCCGAGAGTTACTTTTATTTAAATTTTGGTTTCATTCTGCATATCCCTCTGTATGCTGGTCGTGGCGGTTACGTCACAAGGTTGTTGGTGGAGAGACGTCCCGTTAGGCCTGTGGAGTGTGGAGCAGCCATCAGCGTCGAAGTTTCGATTGGTGTGTACGGTAAATGTAAGTAAGGCACCGTCTCCCAAAATGGCATGGGCGATCTGTAATGTAAGTGAGAACCGATGAAAAGAAAATTTGTTGCGCTTACGAAATCCGATAAGTGGTACAAATATTATATCAGGGTACGGAGAGAGTATTTGTAGTGTAAACTGATATAGTCGTAGGTGATGAGAAAATGCATGACCGAGAACCAAAATTTGTACACTGAAATTCCCTTTACGGAAAAAATTTCCCCGAAATTCCCCGTAATATAGTCTGTCCAACGACAACGCTTTTCCCTTTAATTTAAAAAAAAACACGAAACACAAGTAATAACATAGTCCGAAATGCAAAATGCAAAATTTTGGCAACTCTCAAAAATCTTAAGTCCAGTTCATACGCATCGGCGCCGGCGTCCGTTTGTCGTTCATCGTTCCATCGTCATTTTTTGAAATAAACCAATAAAACTGGTTAAAACAACAAGAGATTACGCATGACGGATATATATATATATATATATATATATATATATATATATATATATATATATATATATATATATATATATATATATATATATATATATATATATATATATATATATATATATATATATATACCCAACCCATCCATATAGTTAATTTAAAAAATATTAGAAACTTTTTTAGTTAAATAAGTGGATTGGTATGGGCGTCATCTGCTTTTTTTTTCTGTCATCATCTTACCTGAGAAAAAAAACAGAGTATACCTCTGGAGTATAACTTCGAAATGCCTAGATGAATTTCGTTCGTGTAGGTGATTAATTTGACTGTACTCTGTATTAGGCCAGTAAGCGAGGGTTTTAGGGTCCGAATTCTGAACACCTGCACCGATTGACATGAAATTTTAACAGTGAATAGAGATGTATGTAAGAAACAAAAGTTACAGAGTAGCGATGTGTGCTTTCACCCTGAGGGTGAGGACCAACCCTTCTCGGGGGTATCGGCTATGCGTATGAACTCGACTTAAGATTTTTGAGAGTTGTCAAACTCTTGCCAAATTATAGGTTATAATTTTGTGTCAAATTATGTCAAATAGAAATGATAAATATTTTGCATTTTGCATCTTGGACTGTGTTGTTACTTGTGTTTCGTGTTTTTTAAAATTAAGTGGAGGAAATCTCGAGGGAAAATTAAGTGTTGACCTAGACCACAGTATAGTTTACAGTTAATATTCGGTGCACAGAGACCGCCAGAGACACATTTTGCCAGAGACTATGGCCAGAGAGTTGTATTAGCCACAAATAAAGTGGTATACCATCTCGTACATGGTACTAAAAACTGGAGTATCTGTAAAATAACATCACACGATAGGTAAAATTTTCGAGTTATTTATAAAAAATTGCAAAAAACATGTTTTTAGATGAAAAATCAACATTATCAATCCTAAATAACTCGGAAAATATTTGCTTTGGCTATTTTTTAATAATTCCTAAATTTGCTATTGGCGAGAGTATAAGAATATAAGGCCTGTCAACACCTTGTTTCGCTAGAGCGTCTATTATTGCCTTAGGATATATCAAGTCAAAAACCTTATCAAAGTCTATAAAGGCTATGGCTAGTGGAAGTTCGTATATTCTTTTGTTCGGCTGATAAATACAGATTATAAACTTTGTTTTTTCTTTATTGTTTTTCGTGGTTCCAATTTTCGGAATCGGGCACTAGTTAGGTGACTAGTTTGGGCACATAGCACGCCCACTTATGGCCTCTGAAATTGTGCACAGCGCCTGACCGACACAGTTATTAGAGAGATATCGGAAAACCGAATAGCGTCATGCAGTATTGACGCGTACCTTATCACGGTTACGATATGCGCGAGTGAATTTTTAACGCAACACCCACTAATAATGTTACCGCCTGACGTAATTTGCGGATCAATTACACCAAGCGCTATTTCTAAATAACGTTTAAAAACTGCTTAAACGGGCATGTGCGGGTATTTGACAACCGGGGCCGGCCGGCGAGATCTTTTATTTTAGGTTATGTTTGAATTGTTTTGAATTATTACTTTAGTTTTATTAGGTAATTTGATATTTAAGTAGCTGGGATTAGTTTTAATTAAATAAATATATCCCTAAATATGGATTCCACCTCTTCCAATATTAAAGAACCTATAAAGAGGCTTAGGTTTACAGCAGATGACGACTAAGAGAATTTGTTGCTTGTTGCCCTAAACCCACTGGCAGACGTTGAACAATAAAGCACTGGAAATAAGCACTTTAGCCCTTTAGTTTTAAAATACCTAGTAAACAAAACAATTTTAAAGTTTTAAATTCAAAGTTAGGTTAAGTTTAAATAGCGGACGCGACGCGAACAGAATTCTTTCCGATCCGATAACTATAAATGAAGAGAGTTAATACCACCTCACGTAAAAGAAATAATACCTGTGGCCTTATTAACGTCCATGCACGCTATTCGGTTTAGCGATATCTCTCTATTACGCTGTTTATTGTTATTTTACGCCAGTTTATTTTTGCGCACAGGAAATTTTACGCGTTTGCACATCGTCATAAAAAACAATTTTCGTACCACGAATTAGGGATAAGATTTTTATCTGTATATATATATAGTATACCTAATCTGTGCTGATAGTTTCTCTTAGTGCATATATGTGATCAATCGTGCTGAAGCCGCTTCTAATACCTGTTTGTTCACGTGGTTGTGCAGCGTCTAGCGTGTTCTGTATTCTGTATTATTTTTGTGAATATCTTGTATGTTACTGGTACTAGGCTTATTGATAGTTTTGATGTCTTCTTTGCTGCCTTTCTTATGAATTAGAATTATGTTTGCGCTCTTTGAGACTTGTGGTATATGTTTTCTCCTTATACAGTTGGTGTATATATTTACTAAGATTTAGTTCCAAGTTCTCCTACCAGCGTACTTAAGTATTTCAGCTGTTATACCGTCGTTTCCTGCTAATTGTTATTTTATCTAATAAATAAAAACAAAACTAACCATTAATAAACAAAAGATGGTCTTTGGTAACATAAATAAAAAAAAGGTTCTTAAATAGAATAGTATATTATTCAATATTTGAATAATGAATAATATATTGGATGTTGTATTAAAACAACCGAATTAATATTTTGTTGATAATTTTTCTATTGAGATAAAAGAAGATAATCTGTTTAGTCTTGCAGCAAGACTAAGACGAGTCTTGGTCCTGGAATTTTCTAACCACTATTTATTATAAATATCGTAATCATAAATTAATATACAGGGTGCTTTATTAAATGGGACGATGTGTTATTATCTTCTTTTAGACGCAGAATTGAAAAATGTACTTGTTTGTAATTAAAATGTGGTTAAAACGGCTTTTTTTCAAGACCATTTATTGTTTACATTAAAATTCCTAAAAATGTTGAAGTTGATAGAACAGCAAAAAAAACTTAATTGAAAAACAGGACGGATTTAAAAAAAATTACAGACGAACAGAAATATGTTAAAAATTAATGTTAGGTATGTAATTTACATTTAAATTGTCTATATAGCGATCATATCATATTACATCACAAAAAGTTGTCACGTATACAATTTAAATATAGCAAAGTAATTATTAATTTCATCTTAATTAAAATTGCTACTTTCTAATGTAATTCCAATTAACAGGAGGCAAAAATGCCGTTCTGAGGAAAGATATTTTCAAAAATAACGGACAAACCGAACGCATGATGAATCTATTTCGAGTTCCATTAGAATAAAATTTACTTAATAAAGTTGTAATAATTAGAGGTAATTGATGTATCGACGAAACACGCGCTATCTTGAAATAAAGCGTATACGTGTGGATGTCGCTCTATAGAATTTCCGCATTGAAACACGATAACTGAAATTTTATAGCGTGCGGTTTGTCGGAGGCACGCGCATTAATTTCTGAATGTAAACGAAGCAATTTATTATAAGAAATTGATAAAATTGACTGGGGAAGATATATTGCTCATATAAAAACATTGGATTCGATATTAGGTTATAAATAACCTTACTTTTAATTATTTGAATATTGCAGACAATGATGAATGAATGGTTGGTTGGTTAAAGTGGCGAATACGACCGCTTGTCGAACTCCAATTAGCAGAATTGACATTAATATAGTTTTTCTGAAATCAGTTGAGATAGATTGGGACTCTTAATTACTTATGTATGTTATTACTATGGATTCAGGGGAGTGTCGCTCGAATGGCTAAAATATCTTGGCAACAGAAGGCAGCTTGTGAAAATTGATACGTCCATGTCTTCTTGTAAGCCTATAGAATCTGGTGTCCTTCAGGGTTCAGTACTTGACCCTATTTTGTTTCTGGTGTTTATCAACGACATTGCAAATCTAGACATTAGCGGTAAAATCTGCCTCTTTGCGGGCGATACTAGTTTCACTTGGAGCGGCCCAGATGTTACGGCACTACTATATCCAGTGACTTACGCACATTAAATCTTGGTGCGATTCTAATCTCCTATGGCTCAACCTATTAAAAACTAAAGTTTTGTCATATAAAAGTACTATACAACCTTTTGTACTTAATAACACCACTATTGACGTCGTGGACTCTGAGAAATTCTTAGGACTTGTTGTAGATAACTCGTTAAAATGGGACTTTCACATCGAAGCTCTATCAAAGAAACTAAGCTCTGCCTGTTTTGCGCTAAGATCGGTTTCTAAGGAACTTAACTTATCAGCCTCTAGAATAGCCTATTACGCCCTTTTTGAATCACATCTTCGTTATGCCCTTCCATTCTGGGGTACTTGCTGCGCAACAAAATTTGATCGTATTTATTCAGACTTCAAAAGAGAGCAGTTCGATATTTATTGTTACTGAACAGTTATAGAACAAAATAAAAACACTAAATCACCACAATACACCAAAACACTTTTACTTTTACACTGGACGCGCGTTTCGCTAACCATGTTAGCATCATCAGCAGATGATTATAAACTAAAGTACAATCTACAAGTTGAGCGTTTATATACTCGCTCAGTGAGCACCGAGTGGGCGTGGCAGTTATAGAACTCACTGCCAGGATTTCTTTAAAAATTTCAAAATACTGACTCTACCTTCTTTATTCATTTTTGAATCCGTTTGCTTAATCCGCAAGCACATATCTGCTATTCCCGAAAGCCCATCTCATAACCATCTACTCAGGAATGCGAAGCATGATCTTTATTTGCCAACCCCGAGCTTAGAACTAGTTAAAAGTTCAATACTGTACAATGCCAAAAAAATGTACAATCATCTGCCTTTGGATATCAAGTCGCTTTCATTCGTTCCCGCATTTCGCAAAGCTCTGAAATCATACTTACTGGAGAGAGCCCTATATGCGGTGAGCGACTTTTTTGTTGATGTTTAATCATGAACAATTTTAAATTTTATAATTTTGATCATCTCACACACTGGTCAAAAGTCATTGAAATTATTATTAAGAAGTCGAGTAAGCATTACCTGGACAAAATAATTAAGAGTCTCAGTACTTCCAATTGATTTAGGAAATACAATACTATTCACTCTGATATCCTATACCTAGGGATGGTACAATTGGACTGTTAAGTGTTTATAACCCGGTGGCACTTAAGGAAACGGATGACTTACGTTCTGCGCTTCCCGGCAAGATCTAGGAAGCTGTAGCCTCTGAGGGAACGATTCTGGATTCCATAAAAAGCCGGTCAACGGCATGGGGAATATGGAACCGTTTTCCCTTCTTTTGGGTCCTTGCAGTTCCGGAAAACTTTGTTAAAAGGGATACCCATTCTCGCCATGGTACAAAGAAAACAAGGTATGATCGATAGCGGCTCCAATTTCGTTAAATTTGCGCATACCACCTGTGACGTCATACGCCAGACAAAAAATATCCATATTGTTCAATTGCCACTAATAAAAAAAAGACCTAAAATAGGGAAGAATTAGGACATAACCCCAAAAGTTATGTCAAATCATGGAGCTTGACATTTGAAAAATTATTTTCACATTTTTATGTCATCTGTTTGACAATTTCAAATTGGCGCGCGGAGCTTGCCGACCAATGGTGCCGTTTATCACCTGTGACGTAATGACCAACCTGCGCAATATCATACCTTGTATTCTTTGTATCATGCATTCTCGCAGTATGTTCGTCAATTGGCCAGAATTCTGTATATACCGCGGTTATCGTGACAATATCCTCAAGGATATTTTTTATCCACTGTTCGCCATAGACAGAAAGTGGACGTAAATGTCTTTTTTATGGCATCGAGGGAAATAAAAACTTTTTCAGATGTATCTACCACAAAGTACGAGCCTTGCCTTGCAAATTAATTAACGTGTTCGTTCTTCTCCATGTCCCTGTAGCCTGAAACCCCCAAAGTTATATCGTATCTAGTTGCTACGTAAGTTAAATCGTCGTACGTTTTTACTTCATCATTTAACTTAACTATTAGTGTGCTATTATTATATTACGCGTACGAAGTTAGCGGGGTCAACTAGTAATAATATAAAAAAAATAATCTAAGTTTTTTCCTTCCAGACATGCAAATTTTAGTCAAACTGGTCGGCAACGTTGCTTTTAGTTGCTTTTAGCGTAAGGAAGAAATTTCCTCGGAATTTTGCGTGATTCGTCTGGCGTCGTCCGATTGCCTGGGGCATCGATGACAGGCGCTCGTCTAACGGTACCGCGGTATTATTGGCGACATTGGCACTGCCGTGCTGCCGTTGGCGGTACCATTTGTACGTACATGGAAGTATACACATTACAATGGAAAATACACAGTAATGAATGAAGGAACTCTTTATCAATTAATGTTATTATCTTAATAAATAATTAGTAGGTATTGAACAAGTGGGAAACAAATTTAATACGAGCTTTCGAAGAAGAGTTTTGAAGGTATCAATTCAGGCTGTCTAATATAATAATTTAATAAATAAAAGATCATGAAGGCAACGACAAATAATATTATAATTTTTGAAGATGCGGGATTTTGAAAAACCCTGTAGAATCTAATTTATGTCAGAATACAGTTTGTGAGGGAAACTTTGGTGTTACAATAACATAATAAAGCACTACAAAAAAGTCCGATGGGTATTTCCCCACTGAGAACCCTTTAGTTTTTTTTTTTCAATTGATACGTCTATAAAAACCGTTGATGTTCTGTTAAAATCCGCAGCGAAATACCCATTGGACGTTTTTGAAGAGATCAATCCGCCATCGCCACAGAGGTATAGACATTTTTTAATAAAGCACTAGTTCACCACAATACTCAAAACCTGTGTTAAAACACTGCTTTTAATACTGGACGTGCGTTTTGCTACCCCACATTAGTATCGTAGGCCCACGACCCAAGCAGCATTTGGACGTCGGGACAACGTTGTGTCACGCGACCAAACGTCGGGGCGCAACGTCGGCACAACCTCGTGCCAACCCTAGTCTGCACTAGTTTGGAGAATAATTTTTGGGTCGAAACGTTGTTTAAAATCCTAATTCACAGAAATACAAAACTATAATAATATGGTGTCTAAGTCGCGTTTTATCCTAAATTAGGATAATTATAGTAAAAATATTAGTTTTATGATTTAGTTACAGACATATGCCAGATGGCAGTAATGGAAAACAAAACAAACGTATTTAAGTGTGGAGGATGTTTGAAGATCATAATTATTGAAACACTTTAACCAACTCTGTAATTCGTTACCCAAGGCAAAAAATTTAAACGCAAACAACTTTATTGATAAATGTATTGTTTCTGCTTTTAAAAATACTAATGGGCCTTAAAATTAAAGAAGTTTTAAAAAATTTCTTGAATTTTTTTTTTGTAAAATGAGAATAATTCGCAGAGATGAGAATTCGCAGTCGAAAAAATTGTTTCCGCGTGTTGTTTAGGATCAAATATTTCAAGTTAATGTATTCAAAAAGCAGGAATTGCTATTTTAGTAACAAAACATTTTCTTATTCAACAACATGGCGGCTTTCACTTTGTTGTTTTTGGTTTGGTTTAGAAGCAAGATTGACTAATTTAGGTTAGGTTGGAGAACCTAAGTATTACGAGAACCTAAAGATCAGAATAGGATTACAATAGATTTGAATAGGTCGCAGTGGAGCAGGCCGAAAAATTTGATCTAAACTAATCTGACATAATTTGCTGATAACTAAAGCTCACAATTTAATCGTCTGCTTCATTAGTAGATATTAGCATCATCTAACATGGTCTAGTAATAAAAATAAAGTCCTTTCATGTATTGGGGTGACCAAATGTTTTATTTTGTTTTTTTCAATTTATTCCAAAGTGGTATAAGACCTTCTTTGTTACTTACAAACTTCGTTTTAAACGAAGAAAACTTAACTTCGTTAAGTTACAAAACTAAGAGAAGTCAAAGGCAGCTTCCTACAAATTGTGTTTTTTTTAATAAATTAGGTCATTGTCATACAGAGTATCTAGTAAATATTGTTAATATAATACAGAAAAATAAACATCACGTGTTTTACAGGGAATTATACTTTTAATAATGAATGGCTTATAATAAGAGTTGTTAGTCGTAAGCGAAAACCAATTTGCACCATCAGATACCGTTAGTCAGGATTCCCCAAGACGCTAGATCTGAAAATGACGAAGATATCACGATGCCGGTATATTTCCTGTAGTATTTTAGGAAAAGTACGAAACTGGAAAATCATAAAAATTTTTGGAGAGATAATTTTGAAACTCATAACGGTATCTGTCTACCTACAAGTTAATGTATTAATAAAACTTGTCAAAAATTAACACTAATCATACAAAGACTAAAAAAGGATAGAACGTTTCCAAACACATAAATCTATTACCAAAAAAATATTTTTTTGAAATTTAAACTACACCATTTAAAAAGCATTTTTACTCGATATAAAAATAAATTACAACCTTCTTAAGGACAACTGGCAGCAAGCGCCATTAACAAATAAAGAAGAGAACGGACCGAGTAATTGACGTCTAGGGCTTGACTTCGCTAAAATTACTATCGATTGTCATTCCCCAGCCGTCTTTGACGTCATTTTTTTTTTCGATCGTTATGCTATTTTATAATTATATAGAAACCTATATCTCCTACGCGGAGCAAAGGGCTTCAGTGAAAGCTCTCCATTAGTTTCTATTTCTGCGGCAGTTGTTTTTGCTTCGTTCCATGTTGACTCTATTTCTTCAAGCTCATTCCAATATGGAACGTCTCTATGTTTGAGCTGGTCGTCCTTGTTTTCTTTTGCCTTGGGAATTCCACTCTAACACTGATTTCGCTATGTTACCATCAGGTTTCCGCAAGGTATGACATATCCATTGCCATTATCTTTTGCGAATTTAAATACTTACTTCTTGTTGGTTTGCAAGATGAAGCAGGTCGTTGTTGCGTATAGTGTCCGGCTAAAAGATTTTTAGTATTTTTCTCGAGCAGCAATTGATAAACACCTGCGGTCGGTTGGTAACAAATAAGCCAATACCAATAAGCCTTTTCTCGCACCTATACAAGCTCTTCACTATTATCAACAACCGACTTTCTACGAAACTAGATTCCTATCAGCCAATAGAAGAGGCAGGCTTTCGAAAAGGTTTTAGTACCATCGATCATCTACAAACAATTAAAACAGTCATTGAAAAAACAACAGAATACAATATACCGCTACATTTGGCCTTTGTAGACTACCAAAAAGCCTTTGACAGCATCGAAACCTGGTCATTTCTAGCTGCAATGGAGGACACGAGAATTGATTATATTCCATTCATATTATTATGATATTATTCCATTATTAGAAATATCTATGATAGTGCCACCTTCCAAGTTAAATTGGATGATGACCTCAAAACAGAAAAAATACCACTCGGCAAGGGCGTGAGACAAGGAGATACCATCTCTCCCAAGTTATTTACACTGGCACTGTAAAACGTCTTCAAGAAATTAGAATGGGAAAATAGAGGTCTAAACATCGATGGGGTACACCTTAGCCATCTTAGGTTCGCAGACGATATTGTCTTGCTGAACACCGACGTTCAAGAAATAAACACCATGCTAAAGGAGCTAAATGACCAGTCCCAGAAAATTGGCCTTAAAATGAACTTGAAGAAGACCAAGATAATGAGCAACAATATCCATAACATTACCATAACATTACATTAATTATCCATAACGACAACGTTATTATTGAAAACGTAGACCATTATATATATTTAGGTCATAAAATCAAGCTGGGTAACGAGAACCAAAATACGGAGATCAAACGCAGGATCCATTTGGCATGGGTAGCATTTGGAAATATGAGCGATGTTTTCAAGGATAGAAAGGTGCTCATCAACCTAAAGAAAAAGGCTTACGACAGCTGCATTCTACCTGTGCTTATGTATGGCTTAGAGACTATGGCAATTACTCGAAAAACAGCAGAACAACTACGAGTAGCACAAAGAGCCATGGAAAGAATCATGTTGGGAGTCACCATTAGGGAAAAACACCCACATACGTCAAAAAAACAAAACTAATAGATGTTGGCAAGTCTGAAGTGGCAAAGGATAGGACATGTGGCAAGACAGGATCCAGACCGATGGCCCCAAAAAGTCATCCTATGGAGACCTAGGGGAACAACAAGAAGTGTGGGCCGACCAAAAAAGAGATGGGTCGATGACGTCAGGGCAGTGGCGGGAAGACAATGGATAAGATTGGCTAGAGATCGTGAAGCATGGAAAAACCCAGAAGAGGCCTATATCCAACACTGGATGGAACCAGGCTGAGAAAGGAGAAGAAGAAGAAGGTCGGTTGGTAGATATTTTTGTCAGTCTCCATGTCTCACAGTCATATATAGTAGGACTGGTATGACGTTCCAATTGAATATTCTTAGTCTTAGTGTTTGGTTCACAAACTAGAGAGAGGAAAGTCAGACGACGACCAGAGATAATAGTTAATTATATTTACGTATCCTATTCTCCTCAAACTTCCCAAAATATTGTTTCTGTCGAGGCTCATCATAGGTAATCACGATAAAAAATATATAACTCAACGTAGGTTCCTTTCTTTCATTTAAATTTTTTGTTATACAGTTGGCCTAAATATTACCTCTTCCACTTGTTGACGAATTTGGGTTGTTACACTACAAATACTTATGTAAAATGCTTCGTCACACAAGAATTAACCGCAACCTTGAATAATAACAACAAAAAATCATTCTTCGTTATCTGCCCTAATGTACCATTTAGTTAAATTATATCAAAAGAAAAGCCAGTTATCCTCGCAAGAACCAAAACGCGTATTGTTTTATTTTTAATGAACCGAACCTAAGGCCGCCGACCGTGTTAAAAGTACCCAGTGAAAGAAGTACCGGATATTGCAAAGCAAATAAATTACATGAGTATGCACTTTAAAAACCCCGCGCCAAATAGTAAAAACTCGCCATTTTACCTGATAATTGCTTTCTTGCATTCGTTCGGGATTGTGCTATGACAACTTGATTATATCCTCACACGCTCCTGCAATCCAATTAAGTAAGAGAGTACTGATCTATATAATGAGGTAAAGGACATGTTTAAAAAAAGTAGATTCAGTTAGAATGCTGGTAGTAATACGTCTTAGTTAAATTTTTCAGCTATTTTGTCTTGAAGGTAAAAGACAGGGCCGGCGGAAGGCAAATATTGAGACTGGGCGAGTACCCTATCTGGCGCCCCCCCCCCCATAGTTATTATAATTCTTTTCACTTAAAGATACTTCAAAATTCTTCTCTTCTTTCAATCTTAGTTTGCGGTTGTTGTTCTTTGTTTACCGGGTGCGTCTCGAAATTGACTCACCCCTATAACTTTTTTATTTTTTTACATAAAAAACAAGATTTGGTATGTTAGTATATGACATAAATTAGGATTGATTGACTGTTCAATTGTTTTTGGCCACTTTCTGTTTCACCGGAAATGACTAAAACTTTTGATTTTTAAATGGCACCTCGGTATATTTCCACTTTATTCGATAGAAAATGACACTCTGAGTAGAATGACATATCTTATGTCAACTTTTGAAGTTTTCGTTCAAAAAACATTATATTTTAAATTTCAATCTAGAGTGCCATGGCTCTGTTAAAAACTCTAATTTTTAAACAAGGAGCCTTGAAAAAATAGATTTGATCGTCTAGTGTTTTTCGTGTCTTATCCTAGCCGGTCGAAAAGATGCCAAAATCGTATTTTTAATCGAAAATATCAAAAGATGACATATGTCATAAAGTAGAAATATACCGAGAGTGCCATTTAAAAATCAAAACTTAGTAGTAATTTCCGGTTAAACAGGAAGTGACAAAAAACAATTGAATACGTCAATTAATACTAATTTATGTGGCATACTTACTAACATACAAAATTTCGTTTTTTTTTTCTGAAAAATAAACAAGTTATAGGGGTGAGCCACTTTTGAAACGCACTCGGTATATAGAGTTATTATAAATAGAATTCCAACTTCGGCAGTCTTGTTCTGTATAAGTGATCTTTGAAAATATTAGTATTTAGTTTCAAGCAGTTGCATTATTTTTCTATAAGAATTTAAGATTTTTTTTCTTTTTCACAATCAATTATTTCATGCAGAATCAGTTTATGATCAAATACAGTTTTGTCGGTTTTAAAATGAGGTTCAACCAGTGTTTGAGATGCATTCCTTTGTCTTGCTCTAATGAGAAAATTCTACGATTCTGCTACCATTTTCCGTGTATTATTACACATTCAATTGGGAAAGTCAAAATCACCAAAAGATTGATATACCGTATGGTCGAATAAAAACGGCATCAGCGATAGCTATGAAATGACAATCGATGACACTTCCCATCTTCCCATATAAATTTACATATAAAATGACAGCGATCTTCATTTCATAGCCATCTCTGACGCTGTTTTTATTCGATCATACGGTATTTTCCCACTACTCTTAATAAATTAATTTAACTAATGAGGCAAACTTATAAGCTTTTTTTGGATAATAAGGATATCGAGATCCTCTTCAACTTCTTGCGAATGAATATTTACCTCATATAATTTTTGGGGTACATCAGCCATCAATAACAAATAAAAGGGTAGTAGAAAAAGTGCGATTTTGAGTAGTCAGTCTAAAGCTGTCAATTTTGCTGACTCTTGACCCAAAACAGTTTGTTTATAGAAAATTTATAAAAACAAGAATTATAGAAAGTAAGGTTATTTACAAAAAGTTGATAGCTTTTGAATTATCAGTAAAATACCACGAACAAATCAAATTTATATTTTTTTATTTTATTTTGTTTAATTTTTCCACGAAAATGAATTCGCAAATTCCAGTTTCGAATAGAGCACCAAAAACATATAGAATGGAAGAAATTAAAACTATCCTAAAGCTTGCGTGCAAAAGATTTTTGAGCATAATTTCAGTAAACTATAATAGGATACGTCTAGGATATTGTAGTGTTTATAATGTTTAGTCAGATATTCTTCCCTATGTGGTGTGGTAATTGGTAACATTTTAATGTGGAAATTGATAGTACCGATTAATTATTGATCTGGTCATTTGTTACTCTTTGTTTAGATTACTGTTTTTAAATATTTTAGTTGCCGTCGTGGCGCCCCTCGTATACGGCCCCTGGGCGGCCGCCCTGGTCGCCCGGCCCTTCCGCCGGCCCTGGTAAAAGATACCCCAGTCCAACATGAAACGGAAGAAATTAAAATGAAGATTGAAAGTTTCAGCATCAACAGGTTAGAGCATCAACTGCTACCCAGTTTCCTCAAGTTAAATAGGTGCCTTATTGTATTATTATCTCCTACAGATAATCCCACCCTAAAAATAACAGATTAATTCAATACCTAGTCCAACTGTGGTCGATTTAGGGAAGATAATTTTGCCTTACATTTTTACTTTTTAATCGAAATTAGGTTGGCTATACTGGACACTTTATCTGCGAGGTATGTATTTTAATGCATGGCGACAGAGATAAATATAAATGACCGGTTAACAGACAGAGAAACAAATTAAAAGCGGCATACAGTGTTGCTCACACAGCCGAAGAATTAAGTCCTACGAATGTGAAACCTGGACACTCAAAACGGACATTATAAGGAAACTGCAACGCACAAAGCTCAATAAAACGAAATATGCTGCGAATAACCAAGAAAGACCGTAAAAGAATAGAATGGATATGACAAAAGACCCGGGTAATAGATGTCTTCCACAGAATCAAATCCCTCAAGAGGCACTAGGCAGGACAACTGACAAGAAGGACGGACTACAAAAAACACAGCATGGTACTAACGAGTAGGCATGTTCAGTTTTCCGGTATACCGGTACTAGGACCGGTACTTTTGAAATATTTCGGTATCGGTATCGTCTTTTTGAAGAACTGTATACCGGTTTTGGTACCGGTACCGGAAGACCGGTTGAATTCAGAAAAATAGATTCATGATAATATGAAAATCAAAAAACCTGTATATAAAACCATTTTGGTAGGTTACTGGTTTTTGTGCAAAGCTGTGTTCTTCTACTCTAGGTTATGATCGAAAAAACTGCGTCAGCGATGGCTATGAAACGAAGTTCGTTATTATTTTATATGTAAAATTGTATAAGGAATGTAATCGATGTCCATTTGCCAACTGGGACGCCGTTTTTTCGATCATTCGGTATAATAGGGTCAGGAACATGCAATGTAATTTATTTTGATGTATGTTTAAGGCATTGCTATGTAGTCTAGTTTGGTCTAGTAATTTAGTCTTCTTTTTTTAGTAGATAAAACTAAAATTCGAGTAAAGCATCTTACAGCGCGTTCAGATGGAGCGGAGCGTCCGCGCGGACCGTCCGTCGTGTACCATGAGTTTATATGAACAATTTCACATGGGTTGCGTATGCTCCGTCCGGATGAGCTATCTTGAAAAAACATCCGCGCGGACGGTCCGCTCCATCTGAAAGCGCTGTTACTCATGGATCACTCATGTATATTATATAAATTTAAATGTCCGTAAAACTCAGGCCGATATTGAATAGTATCTACTCTATTACTTAAAATATGTAAAATAGCATCTTGTTTCCGCTCCATTTATATCTCCAGGAACAGCAGCTTCCAGTACTTCTTCCAATTTTTCATAAGTAAAGTGAATGTTGGACAAGAAATCAAGAATATGCCAGAATTGTGAACATAAACAATGAGAATCTTATGTTAGATCAATAACATTAGATAACGGATAGATTTACGATATATTCAGAGAAATCTAATTTATCCCTCAAAATACCCTCTTTATTACGTTACCGTATATACTTAACGTTACAAGCACGAGAACTTTCTATTCTATTATACAGGGTGCCCCGGAAATAAGTGCGAGTATTTTAAGAGGTGGTAGATCTCGATAAAAGAAACATATTTTCTCTTTATAGTTTTTTCAAATAGGTCCAAAATAACGGAGTTATCTTACTTTGAAAATTTCCAAAAAAATGATTATTTGCTAAAATTTTGAGAACCACTGCATTTTTTCTGGATTTTCTTTCTAGTAAATTTAATATAATACCTATGTTGCCATGTTATCAAGAAATTATCTTTTTAACTAAAAACTAAAAATATTTCCAAAAAATTTATCAAAAAATTTATAATTTTCAATTTCTTTTTTCGCGAAAAAACCTCATAGGCGTGTCTCTGGGGTTGAACTATACTACCAGTTAAAATACTTGCACGTATTTCTGGGACATCCTGTATATGCTCACTGGCATAACATCCAAAGTCCAAAGCTCTTATTTCGGCCTTTCCAATATTTCGGATCATTCGGTCTTCCGATCCAACCGGTCTTTCGGTCCATCCGGTCTGTCGGTCCAGCCGGTATACCGGTTCAGTATCGGTCCCTGCGATCTAATATAAATGTTCACAAAAAAATTAAAACGTGCCTACTTCTCATAAAATCGTTCATTATGACATTAAAACTCAGTATGCAAAGTTTCATAACATTCCGTAAAAGGCTTATGCCTCAAAAATCCGTGCGAAATTATGGTAACGTTTGAATCCGCTAAACGCTCACCTACGTCACTGCTTCGATCGGTATTTCCGTGCAAGTAAACGGTGCTGTCTGCACGCTGTCGAATTTCTAACAGAACAAGCTAGAATACGACATATATCGTGTTGTGCTCGCATGTAGTTTGTATACTAAATTTGGTTTATTATTAGTTTAATAACAAAGCTACTTAGTGAGATGGAGGACCTTTCCAATATACTTGAAAGCTATAACAAACAACCTTGGTTTTTTTGAGCTGTCAGAGGCCGTACTTAGGAGGAGGGGGCCAAATTTAAAATTTTAATTAATCATATTAAACTGACAATTTGCATGCGTATATAGAAGCTAAGACAATGTAAAATTATCGTCTTGTTGATCTGATACAGGGCCGAATTAAGGAGAAGGAGCCAAATCTTAAATTTTAATTGTATTGACCTGAAAATTCGCACACGTATACAGGGTGTCCAGTTTAAAATGAGGTACCTACATGGGGAATAATAGGGATCTTGAATCCGCTAAAGTTACCAGATCGGTTAAATAGAAGAAAAGTTGCGTTTTTGTGTGTCCAAAAATAATCTAGGTCTATTTTATTTAATATTCATATACTGTAAATACAGGGAGAAAAAGAAACATGTGCATTTTCTAAACACCACCATATTTTCTTTATTATTGGAGCATAAGGTCATCAAAATTTTAACATAGGGGTAAGTCAATATGGAAATTTTAAAAATTATGCCCAAAAAAGTCTAGGCGTACTACGTTGCGCATGGCCGAAGTGCATTTTTGCTTTTCCTTGGGGCGCCATATTGAAATACATGGTTGAAAACATTTTTAATAAGGATTTTTAAAATGCCAAATTTAAATATGGCGCTAATAAGAAAAATAAAAACTGACCTCGGCCGTGCGCAACATAGAAGGCCTAGGTTTTTTTTATGTCATTTTTAAAATTGCTATGTTGCCTTGCCCATATATTGAAATTTTGATTACCTTAGCTCCAATAATAAAGAAAATATGGTGGTTTTTCGAAAATGTTTATTTTTTCTTTTTCACCTTGTATCTACGTAACGGTATGGATTTAAAATAAAATAGACATAGATTATTTTTGGGCACACAAATACGTAATTTTGCTTCCATTTAACCGATTTTGTATCTTCAACGGTTTCCAAGATCCCCATGTACAGGGTGGGTCAAACTCGACGCTTTTCAATAATGGAAACACCCTTTTCTATAGCAGATAGACGAAAACTAATATCGGTGTCTGGAGCTCAATTTTCATCGAAAACATGATGGTGAAAACCGCACATCAATATCTGTTACCGTTTAGAAGTTACGGGGTGTTTTTCAAAAATGTGCATTTTTAACAAATCGCTGTAACTTTTTTGCTATGGAAAATTTTGTATTTCTATGAAAACATTTCCAAAGCATCTTTTTACGTAGAATTTAATTGTATAAGTATAATTTTTTTAAAATTAATAATTTAAGAGTTATCAACAGAAAAATTGATTTTTTATTTGGGACACCCTCTATATTTTTAATTAACCGAAAAGAATTTAAAATTACCTTTCCAAAAATATAGCACATTGATATTTTGTTATATATTCCCCTTCGAAATACAGAATTTTTAAAAGTTCGCCACTTTTAACTACTAGGCTTTGGACCCCTTATTCATGATATGCCCTTAATGGAACTCGAAAATATATTTTTCCAGCAAGAAGAGGCAGAGCCTCAGAACGCTGAAGTTATCAGCAAATTTTTGCAGCCAATTTCAAGAATAATTGAATAGTGACTTAGTGCCCATGGATCTAATCCTATGGATATATTTGCAGAAGAATAAAGGTTCCTTATTCTTCCGTATAATCTAGACAAGAATTAGAAATACTTAGCAGTTATGAGAGGGTATCTTTCACCCCCACTGAGTTAATGAATTCCGCGAGAAATGTTCAAAAACTGCCTTGTCTGTCCATAACAGAAGACGGTCGATATGTCGAACACCTGTCACAAATCTCATGTCTTGGTTTGCTATTTATTTTTATTGTTATCAGATATAGTTTAAATGTGTTGATGTTGGTTAAATATATTTTAAAATTTTATAAAATTATGCATCTCTCATAGCAAATATTATTTTCGTTTTAATTGATGCCCACAGCTAGATTTTTTTTGCTTTACAGCCGGTGCCATTCAAAGGCTACTTATTTAAAGCGGGCGAATTTTTGTATACTCTATATCTCGAAGAGGAATCGAGCAAAATATCAAGTGTGTTATATTTTTGGAAAGGTAATTTTAAATTCTCGATCGATCGAATTTGACCCACCCTGTACCTCATTTTAAATTGGACACCCTATAGGACACATATTAAGAGAAAAAGTGAACAAGTTACAAGTGAAAAAATTGATAATTTTTTTTTTAAAAAACAAGCTTAAAATTAAATGCACTAGTAGAAAATAAGAATTAAAAGGAAGGGGCGCAAAGTAACGATTTAAACTTCTGTGGATTATTTTTTGAAGTATTAATACACCCAGGGACAAAACACCACTTATTTGAACTCATTTTACTTCTTCAAAACACCAAAACAATGAAAATAAACAATACACCTTCGCGAACGTCTGCAAAAACAATGCGGCAATTGCACGTTCGTACGGACGCCATCGATCGATCAAAGCAGTGACGTCAAAAACAGGTAGCCTCGAGCCGGGTACGTTTTCTAGCCTTGCTGCATTTCTCAATTTTGTTTTGCGTTTATGTGAGAAAATTATAGTTTTTAAGAAAAAAATTCAGTGTCATGTTTTTTTACTCATATGTAGATATCGAAATTCATTGAAATTAGAAATTAGTGAACATGTCTATTGTTGGAACCGGTATACAAGTTGTAGGACTTCGTGGTACCGGATTCCGGTACTGAAATCTTAGGACCGAACATATATCCCTACACACGAAGAATTAAGAGTCCTAGAAGAAGACCAAACCTGAGATGATATTGGGAAATTAGCAGGGATAACTTGGCCCGCATAGCCAACAATAGGCAACAATGGGCCCAACTACAAAGGAGGCTACACCATAATTGGAAATGGTTGAATAAGCTGAGAATGATGATGAAAATAATAACAAATCAATCAATCAATGCTACAAGACTGAAAAATATTTTTTATTCGATGCATTATTTCTTTTTCTAAGAATTCAACCGTTTACAGGTTTTTCTAACCAACCTTTCCCACTACTACCTGCGTACTAGCATGCATACGTTTAGCGTAATTAGGAATTCTGGGTGTGTTTCCAATGATAACTAAAAACAATTTATTATGCGGTGCGAATAAATAATCGGACTGGGCCGCGGCCGTTCCGTAATAATATATCGTTGAAATAAAATCCGTATTAAAATTTTCAGGAAAATTGCCGGTTGCCAATCGATCGAAACTCGGATAAAATATTATGGCTGAACTTGAATTTATTTCGCAATATGTGTATTATTAAGCGACTTAATATTTACAATTTCGTTACGTTAATTATAAGGCTGGAACCGTTATCTCGAGAAATACGGATATTTATTATGTCATATATGTCATATTACCGGCTATGTGTATGTAAATAGGCGATTAAATTCTAATGGGTCGTATTTTTGACAAATTTATTGGAAATAATGGAAAACGTAACTAGAAAAATTTAAAAAAAGTAAATGTAAATATTGGATTCATCTCTTCAAAAAAGTCCTATGGGTATTTCGCTGTAAAAAAATCTACAAAATAAAATGGTTATTTTTTGTAAACACTGTATTTTTAAAAGAACGTCAAGGGTTTTTGTAGACGTATCTGTTTTAAACAACCAGTGTTCTCCAATAATTGCATTTAAATATTTTAAATAGTTTCTTTCTTTGTTCTTTGTGGAACGAGATATACTTTCCGGAACGTTAAGCATTTTTTTGTTCGTTAGGCAAATTTGTTTATTAGGAACCCACTGCTGATAATTAGTCTCCGTTGGATTAAGGCCAGCTGTGTTTTCAAAAAATAACTATTTTATTTCATACTCAAATTTTAAACATAATTGGAAACTTATCTCTTTGTAAAATAAAATAAATTAATTTGAAAATAAAATGACAGACACATCTATCACTGTCAAGTATTTTGTCATTGGACAGACCATATCTAAATAAGTATTATATCTATCTAGTTATATGTTTTGTTTCCACTTTTTATAGGACAGTTACCCAAATGGGCCAAGTAGTTTATGTCAATCATGATACTGAGCGGAGTACACTAATAATTCTGATCCAGGGTTAGCATTGGCTGTAGAACAAAAAGAACATGCTACTGACTTTAGTGACCTTATACAACGATTTGATGCATTAAGTAGTGTCCTGCATTTGCAAGTAAGATCTTCAGCTAAAATTATTACTGTAAAACTATGCTAAAACTATATAGTTTATAAAATGAATAACTTTGAATGTTGACCGTTATTTTTTACCAATATGGGAAATATAAAATCTCTCTCTCAAAAAAGTTACTAATATTCTTTAAATTGAGTGCCTAAACGAATCAGATAGGTAACTCTTTTTACTTTCGTGAAATAGAAAAGGAAAATAATAAAACAAATGATAGTTCTTCCTCTTCTTGCAAAAATCAACACAAAATGTCATAACTGTTAAAAGTAAAATGTCATCAGCTTTTGACATTTATAAATATCAGACAATAAAGAAAAATGCTTGTCCGCAAGTTGCTAACCTAATAAAATTAACACTAGGAAAATCCGCGGGAACTGTCAAATTCAAAGTTATTCGTTTCAAAGACTATACTAAAATAAACCATGACTAACATGTACATGACATTTGCATTTCATTACATTAAAGCATATTCTACAACGTTTTAGATTTTTCACGGTGGAGATCTAAATTGTAGGGTTACTGTTATTATTGAAGCCTTTGAATAAGAAGACTAAGGAAGGAGCATATCAAAAATCTTAGGTACACCGCGATGGGCCTCAAATATGGCCAACTTAAATTCCGGTTTATCAGTGCTGTTCTAATTTTATTTAAAAAATGTAAAACTATGATGTAGGGTAGACGTGGGGTAGTCTCAATAATGTTATTTTATTTTACGTTGTGAATAAATGTTGGTAGTTATTAAAATTGTTATAAAAATATATAATTCTAATAAAAATAGATAAGTTATAATAAGTATTTATTAACACAAACATCCGATACGCTACTGAAGCAGGTAAGTCAAATTAACGTATCAAAATTCTTTGACATCTGATCTTTGACAAGTAGTAAATAAAAGCTAAAATGCAAGAAAATATATAATTTAGTTAATTTAAGTGAATTTCATAAATGATCGGTTTACTAAACGTATGTATATTATATAGTCACTTACTGGCGAAAAGTTGTTCCATTATTTCACTCAATTTTTGCCGAGATCCACCGCACGCTACACAACCAACTATTTTTGAGTCTTTTTCGATAAATCGAGATAATGTCACTGTTAATTTAAATTCTGCCACAATTTCCATCTAGATTTACTACCTTTATACAACTATCAGTAGTACAATAAATAATAAATAACATAAAATAAGCTCCGTAAAGACTGACAAATCCACAAAATTTCAAATCAAATTCAAATGTGTCAAATGAATCGTCAAACAGGACTGTCAAGGATCCCCACCCTAGAGAGCTTTTTCCGCCCATGCATGAATACATGGATAGCATTATGCTTCTTCCTTAGTCTTCTTATTCAAAGATTGAAGCAAACACAGGTATACTCTGTTTTTTTTCTCAGGTAAGATTTCGACAGACGATGACAGAAGAAAAGCAGATGACGTCCTATACCAATCTATTTATTTTACTAAAAAAAGTTTCTAATAATTTTTAAGTTAACGATGGATGGGTTTAAATATAAATTCGTCATGCGTCGTCACTTGTTGTTTTTAACCAGTTTTATTGGTTTATTTCAAAAATGACAGATCGTATTTCAATCTTATTGGTTTGACGAAACGATGAACGACAAACGGACGCCGATGCGTATGAACTCGCCTTTAGATTTTTGACGTTTGTCAAAGTCTTGCCAAATTATAGGTTATAATGTTGTGACAACTTTTGTCAAATACCCTGCGTTTTGAAAGATGATGCATTTTAATTCGTGTTATTACGTGTGTTTTGTGTCTTTTGAAGTCACGTGGAGTGAAAATTAACTGTAGAACCCAGAGCACAGTTTATGGTTAATACTCGCTGCCCAGGCAGAAAGTCTTATACAGATACACCAATAAAGTTACTATCAATAAAGTTCGTATACCATCTCGTCGTAGATAAGTGCATCTCGAATATGGTAGAAGGACCATACTAAACACATACTAAAAACTGAAGTAGCTATAAAATATCGACATCACACGATAGATAAATAATTGATTTTAGTACTGCAGAAAAATAATGTCAAAAGGTACTGGTTTAAAAAAATTCAGATTAAAGTTAATTAATCAACCTGTGAGGTATAAAGTTTGGTTAGTGTTATTATTAATAAAATAGTTTGTTTTATTTATGTTGTTTTATTTATTCCTGCGGAATATTACAAATTTGTATTTGTACATAAGCTATATTGATAAATATAATCATAAATTAAATGCGGGAAGTTTCATAAAGCTTGAAAGTAAGAAATAGTTCTTTTTTATATTTTTTGGTATGTGGTGTCTTGTTTTTGTTTGTTTTGTATTAACACATATCCGGTTTTTAGTAAATAAAATAACTCGATTACATTTTTCAGTTTTATACAGTTTTTTTCACAATATTTTGAAGTTACTTGTCATGCGTGTCTTGTTTTTGTTTGTTTTGTATTAACACATACCGGTTTTTAGTAAATAAAATAACTCGATTACATTTTTTCAGTTTTATACAGATTTTTTCACAATATTTTGAAGTTACTTGTCAGTCAAATTTTAAATACATATATTAATTTCCTGCTATGCGTTCCAGTTGTACCAACTTATTTCTTTGTAAAATAAAATAAACTACTTTGAAATTAAAATGACAGACACATCTATCACTGTCAAGGATCTTCTCGTTGGACAGACTATATTGGTTTTGAAACAGCTAGATCATTGGCAAAATATGGAGAAATCTTAATACAGCTGAAGAAAGTATAGATATGATTAGATTTGAAAAAAGACTTAATATATTTTAAATAAAATTTGTCAGGCTTATCAGTGCCAATCAAAAGTCCAGAACCCTTAAAGGTTGATTCTCACTATACCTTCCATATCAGCTCTTTTCCGTTTCCCTTCCTTTTACATTAACAGACATATTTGTCCTTATTAGATGACCTTATGGAATTTTTGGAATGAAAAAAAAACTAAAATAATACCTATCTCATAGATAAGTTGCTTATTTTACAGTAAAATAATAAGCTTAATAAGTCAGAAGATAGAGAGAGTTTTTGGAAAAAAAGTGTTTAAAATAAAAAAAAACTCAAATTATAGTATTAATTTCTTAATATCTAATATTTATTCAAAAAATTGCATTCTTACATAATATCGCAAAATTCCTGATATTTAATTAAATACATATTTATATAGTATTATAAAATTAGTATTAAAATTTATACATTATATTACATATATTGTAATAAATTTGTTTAAAAGAAATAGTTGTTATTATGGCCTTAACGGTTTATATTGAATAATGACAAGAAAAACCTTTTTGAATTAAAATTACACATAATGCTTAATTAAGAACAGTTATTTGATTAGGGTAATTATTAACGCATTCTCAATATTGATAAAATTTCATAATTAATTTTGACTACGTATTGAATATTGTAAATGTCAAATCGAAAATTCTCCAAGTATTTATACATATTAAACAATAACTTTATATTAAGTATACTAGAAACTTACTTGTTTTATTGAATAAAAATGTTCCATAATTCCAATAACGTCTTTTTGCTAATAAAAAATAAAATATAACTTTTAAAAATTTGTTTATGCTGAATCCCTTTGATACTGTTTGTCCTTTCCTTACTTGGCTAGTGTTGTTCGAAACCTATAGGTACCGTACCCTCGACACATAAACGCTTAAACAAGTTGCAATATAGACACCTTAGACAACTCTTAAGAATCAGATGGTTCCACCATGTCTCAAACTTAACAGTCCTTGAAAAAGCTAGCTGCGAGAGCGTTGAAGTCATGATTATAAAATATCGCTTAAGATGGGCTGGTCACATATGCAGAATGCAAGAAAACCGCCTGCTAAAATCTCTGCTTTACGATGAGCTTGTAGAAAGGCTTGCAAAAGGTACAAAGTTATTCCTTATTTAACGGAAACTTAAAGGGGATAAACTTGCAGAATGGGTGGGATGAAGCAGCGCACAATAGAATGCAATGGAGAAGAATTGTAAACTCAGTTAACAGCGACAACCAAAAAGTAAAGAGGCAACAAAGCAATGAGATTTTTGAATATCCAGAATATCCAATACCAGTTCTAGTACTATAGACTATGTTGTGTCATCTTTTGATCCTAACTCCATCGCCTGCAACGTCTTTAGCTCGGGTCTCTCTGATCATGAAGCAGTTTTAACTGAATTTTCGATAAAGTACAAAATCAAAAATGCCCCTCGTAAATTATGCCGTATTTTTTCAGAAAAGAATGCTCAAAAGTTCAGCCACTTATTTAAAACAACCAACTGGGATAGCTCTTATGATGTCGACACCGAATTTTCTATTTTCGTAAAAACATTAACCAGTCTAGCGTTCAAATCCTTTCCTCTTAGGCCTATAAAAATTAAGCATAATAAACCTTGGACCACTAAAGGTCTACGCATATCTTCTAAAAACATGCGTTCATTATCTCACTTAAAAAAATTCTCAGACAGTCTCTTCTTCCACAATTACGTTAAACTATACAGATAAATGTATCATAAGACTATAAGAGCCGCTAAGGACCTTTATTATAATAGGAGAATAGTCAATTCTGGTAATGTTGCTAAAGAAACATGGTCTATTGTAAATGAATTAAGAAACAAAGCTTCTTCGTCTAGCAATATCTCTACCTCACCTGAGAACCTTAACGATTACTTTGTAAATGTAGCGAAAAACTTAACTAATACCATATGTCTTCCTCATGATCCACTTTCTTATCTCTCTAATGATAATGTAAACTTACACAGTTTCTTTTTTTCGCCCGTAGTTTTAGAAGAGCTTCGCAGTACAATTAATACCATCAAAAATAAATCCTCTTCTGGGACCGACGGGCTAACTCTAAAAATGTTTTCGAATCTGCCAGAAAGCATCTGAATCACCTAACAACTTTAATAAAAATGTCGTTCCAAAATGGTATTTTTCCAAAATGTCTTAAGACGGCAATAATAATTCCTCTGCATAAAGGAGGAGACAAAGATGAAGCTTCTAACTATCGCCCAATTGCACTCCTTCCAACGCTATCTAAGATCATAGAAAGGTTGGTTAAAAGAAGGCTGGTATCTTTTCTGTTTAAGTACAAAATACTTAGTGAATATCAATTTGGATTTCTAAGCAACAAGTCCACAAATGACGCTATGTTTTCTTCCCTTAATAAAGTTTACTCCAGCCTAAACAACCATCATTCTACAGCAACAATTTTCTGTGATTTTTCTAAGGCGTTCGATTGTGTAAATCATAAGATCCTAATTAATAAACTGCAGCACTATGGGTTCAGGGGATCATCTCTCGAATGGTTTAAGTCGTATCTGAACAACAGAAGTCAACTTGTGAGGGTGGATACCACGTGGTCTTCTAGCAAGCCAATAGAATGTGGAGTACCACAAGGCTCAGTACTAGGCCCTATTTTGTTTCTTCTTTTTATTAACGACATTGCTAACATAAACATCAGTGGCAAAATATGTCTTTTTGCGGACGACACTAGCTTCACTAGGAGCAACAAGGACATCACGGCACTTCATAGGATTATATCAAATGACTTAATCACCATTAAATCTTGGTGTGATTCGAACCTCCTGAATCTCAACATTTCTAAAACTAAAGCTTTGTCGTACAAAAACTCGTTGCAGCCTTTTGTACTTAACAACACCACCATTGACGTCGTAAAATCTGTAAAATTCTTAGGGCTTGTTGTGAACAAGTCTCTGAAATGGGACATACATATCGAAGCTTTGTCGAAAAAATTGAGCTCTGCCTGTTTTGCATTAAGGTCTGTTTCTAAGGAGCTTAACTTGTCAGTGGCTAGAACTGTTTATTATGCACTTTTTGAGTCGCACCTCAGGTATGCCTTTCCATTCTGGGGTACGTGTTGTGCGACTCAATTTGACCGCATTTCCAGAATAGAGCTGTTCGATATTCACTGGGACTAAACAGCAGAACTCATTGCCGGGACTTTTTTAAAGAATTAAAAATATTGACTCTTCCTTCCTTATTTATATTTGAATCCGTTTGCCTAATACGTAAACATGTACCAGCTTCTCAAGAAAGGCCATCTCACACTTATCCACTCAGGAACGCGGAGCAAAATCTTTATCTACCCACCCCACGCTCAGAGTTAGTTAAAAGTTCAATATTATACAACTCGAAAAAAATGCACAATCACCTGCCATTTGAAATCAAATCCATAACATCATTTTTTTCATTTCGCAAAGCATTGAACTCTTATTTACTAGACAAGGCTTTCTACGCCGTAAATGAATTATATTTTGAAAATCGAATTTGATCTTGTAAACACTGGTCTAATGTTTGCTATTGCTATATTTACTAATGACATCGAAATGAATTTATTTAGAGGTCATTGATATTTTACTATAAACTAGCTAAATATTTTTGAATATTATTTTTATTTTTTGTTCTTTGACATTGTAAACATTTATAAATGTTTATTTTAACAATAAGACTGACAATATTATTTGTATAATGTTTTGTATTATCTTTTGTTTGTTTGTTTGTGTACCTTGTTTTTTTACTTTGTTTGTTAGTTTACCTTTGTCTACAAATTGAAAAAATTTTTGACAATAAAGGCATTTATTTATTTATTTATTTATATTTGAACGAGAGATAACGTCACGTATCGGGCTTTTAAGTCACAGAAAAAATCATGAAGGAAAACGCCTTGCGTAAACATCTTCTGATGCGTGTCAAATACTCGTCAGCTAGTAATGGCAGTAGTAGTAGTAGTAGTAGTAGCGTTCTTATAAAGTTCTTGGACAGCTATTAATGTTATGCTGATATTAGTTTTCTCGAGAGCCTCTCTCAATTTAGACTGGGGTATACTATCATATGCTTTTTTGAGGTGTACGTACAGGAAATGTATTTCTTGATTTCTTGCCATCTTTTTCTCAATTATCTGTGTTAGTGTAAATAAATTGTCGACCGTCGATCTATATACCAACTCTAAATCTCGCTTGTTCTTCGGCTTCCATATCCCGATATTCTTCCAAAGAGAACTGAGGAAGAATACCTATGTTTTATTATTACGTTATGTTACAATAATAGTATATTACCTACCGAGGAAGTGTTTCATTACTGTCGAGGCATTGATATTGTTAACCGAGACGCGTAGCGTCGAGATTAACTAAATCTCAAGGCAATAATAAAAACTTTTCTCCGAGGTTTGTACACTATTTTACTTACAACCACATCATTAATTAAAAAATAGGGATAGTATTTTATTTTGAAAAAAAAATAAATATGCGAAAATTCTGTTTTGGCATTTCCATATGTATAGTTACCGGTACCAGTGGTTGTTATGGCGCCAACCTTCAACAATAAAACAAACAACTAAGTGACAGTTTTGAATTTCTCGTTCGCTTTTTCGAATTTACATAACATAGAAAGCCAGAATGTTGTCGGAAAGTTCTAATAATGAAGACTGCTTTAATATTGGTACTCCACCAGAACTTACAGATGCTGCAAAAAGAGCCAGTTTACTTCCAGAGAAAAGTAGGGGGCGATATGGAATAGAATTGAAAGTATACGAAAAATGGTAGCCGAAAGAAATGCTAACAATATTGCTTCGGAGACAGTTTTGATGGCATATTTAAGCGACATGACAAGGCAGAAAAAGCCATCTACTCTTGGGGCTACGTACGGCATGATACGGATAATGCTAGAATTAAGGTAAAAGACTGACATATCAAAATATCACAACCTCGTCGCTTTTTTAAAACGCCAGAATGTAGGTTTTAAGCCAAAGAAGTCTAGCATTTTTACCTTCAACAAATAAATGTATTAAAATCTTCAATTATTATTGTTAATCTTCTTGTTTATTTTTGTTGATGTTAGATAAGTATTTAATAAATATATTACAAGAATATTTTGCTTAATTAAATGAAGCGAGAAATAAAAAAACCGAGTGAGGGAAATGGGGATGAGGGAAGAAATGTAGATAATTTCACACTTTCAAATTTTTTAAAAGTCAGTAATGTCAGTATTACATATATGGTTGTAAATAAAAGGCTTAATTTATGAGACATAATTCCAATGTCAAATTAGCCCATATCCAATGTCAAATAATACTAAACATATTTGAAATTTGAAAAAAATTGAAATATCACTAACAAATTTGAACTTTTATTTTTGACATGGGAGATGGTTTTTTTGACATTGCAATTATGTATCATAAATTAAACGCTTCCTAAGGATATGTGGGTAATAAAATTCTGTTTTAGAACCTTCAAAGAATTCCTCCGCTGTCATTCAGCCGTGGAAGAGCAAATAGAGACAGAATCAGCCAACGCACTGACGCTGGCGTTAAATAACAAACGTAAATCTCGGTGAACGTTTATGGCATATTGTAGGTAGGCATCCCAGCTGATGTTTGTCGCCTCCAGTCGACAAGTACCGGCTATTACTGCAGCTCCGTGGATGAATTATTGGCAATTCGGGATGGAACATTAGCTAAATTAGCGGGTAGAATGCAATTTTGTTTAATATGCCATAACGCTACAGGTCTTGGTGTCTTGGTGTGATATCTTTGCTTAGTACACAAAGTAATTAAACAAGGCTGAAGTTACTTTACGTCTTACGTATTTTAGGATCTTGTAAAAAAAATCTAGTAGAAGATTAGCAAAATTAGTGGATGGAATGCAATTTTGTTTCTTATAACTAATAAAAGTTAAAGTTCCTTGTAGTAATGTCCTTGCTTAGGACATACACAGAAAGTAATTAAATAAAACATGAGTTGCTTCTCTTATTTTTTGAATCTTATAAAAATAGATGAATGTTAGTGTTTAGTAGCCCACTATTCGCTGATGCGAGTCGTTGACGACATAATCCTGAAGAACTGCAAGCACAAATTAATGAACTAAATAGAGCCAGCAATATAGTGGATCTCAAAATGAATTTAGCAAACACTAAAGTAATGTACAACGAACTAGTGGAAAGAAAGAACACATGGAACATGTACAACATACGAGGAATTAAGAGACCTAGAAGAAGACCAAACCTGAAATGGGACCATGATATAAGGAAATTAGGAGGGATATCTTAGGCCCGCATAGCCAACAATAGACAACAAAGGGCCCGACTACAAAGAGAGTACTTACGTTAAACATATGAGGGAGGTTACATTATTGGAAATGGTTGTATAAGCTGAAAATTATGATAATAATTCGCAAGAATCATAACCACTCAATCCGAATCCTTGTTTATACATAATCAAGGATCCGAATTAAACTTTTGTACACACGGATTCCGGCTTAAGTTCGATTTTCATGCATCCGTTATCCGTTGATACGATGCCGATGGTCCAACGGCTCTCTGATTGGTCATAGCGTTTTCGCGCCACTTTTCATCCGTAATTTTTTTATTCCAGCCCGTCAACGGAGAAAGATCGTACGATAACCGACATGTTGACACTTTTTTGACAAATTTAATCTATCTTTAATTAAAATATGATAGTACAAGAGCTAGCAACGTCAGGAAAACCAGAATTTTAAGAAAGCTTGTTCTTTAATATATTGTTACGTTTTTCGTCGGTTCCGTGTGGATAGAAAGTCACAATTTATTTAAACACGATTTATTTAACACTAATTAACAAAAACAATAACGATAAAACTACTTAAAGAACTATTTATGACTATATTTACAAACTTATTTATCTACCGTATTTATTTAGAGCAAAAACAAGAAGCCTCGACCGTAGTACACTGTAGTTTATAATCGTCTGTCTCTTGCGTACCGGCGTGGCGCGGCGTATATACCGGGTGCGTCTCAAAAGTGGCTCACCCCTATAACTTTTTTATTTTTTCAGATAAAACAACGATATTTGGTATGTTAGTATATGACATAAATTGGGATTGATTCACTTATTCAATTGTTTTCAGTCACTTCCGGTTTTACCGGAAATGACGACATCTTTTGATTTTTAAATGGCACCCTCGGTATTTTTTTACTTTATCCGATAGAAAATGAGACTCTGAATCGAATGACATATCATATGTCAACTTTTGACATTTTGGCATATGGTTTATTTGAAATTGTAACATGCGGTTCATAACGACAGTTTGACTCAAAATACCAAGTGTGTGGTATCAAATTATTCGTAAAAATGCGTTTTCCAAAGATGATAATGAGCCACCCTCGTTCCATTTAAAAAAATTGAGATATAATTAAAAATACGATTTGGGCATCTTTTAACCGGCCAGGACAAGACACTGAAAACATTAGATGATCAAATCTATTTTTCCAATGCTCTTTGATTAAAAATTAGTGTTTTAACAAAGCCTTGGCACTCTAGATTGAAATTTAAAATAGAATTGGTTTTTGAGTAACTATGTCAAAAATTGACATGTGATATGTCATTCGATTCAGAATGCCATTTTCTATCGAATAAAGTAAAAAAATACCGAGGGTGCCATTTAAAAATGAAAAGTTGTAGTAATTTCCGGTGAAACCGGAAGTGACCGAAAACAATTGAATACGTCAATCAATCCCAATTTATGTCATATACTAAGATACCAAATCTCGTTGTTTTATCTGAAAAAATAAAATGTTTTAGGGGTGAGCCACTTTTGAGACGCACCCGGTATATAGGCGTGCGACGAAGACTAGAACGGTCTGGGCGGTGCTGGAAAATTCTTAGCTGCTGTGTTCTCGAATTTCTAGGCTCTTCTAGGTCATATTAGAGCGGGACTGGTTTCGCAACAATATCTTTTGCTATGCTCTCCTGTGCTCTCCTGACCAAAGTGGGTCAGGCCGCCGCGCCGTGCCGGTAGACTACTGCGCAGCACATCTGTATAGGGTATCCAATTTTCGTGTCTTTTATGGGATTTCTCGTTTATGACTAGAGATGCAATGATGCGATTTTCACAATACTTTGCTATGTTTTTATGACACTAAATATGTTATTTAATTCCTGAAACACAGGGCGAATTTGTGATGCGCAGTAGTGAACAGATGCTGAATACAGATATGGAGATACGCAGTAGTAAACGCAACGTCTAACGGCCGCCAGACGGTCCGCACTCCGTTCAAGAGAGCAGAACAAAAGATATATGAAAGACCAGCTTTCTTAATATTCTCTCTCGAAAACGTTGCTAGCTCTTAGACTATAAGTAAAACAGCAAAATCGTTATAGAAATGAAAATATAAAATGACACCAATCACAAGAAAATCGTACATCCGATGAACGGAGGCACGAAAATGCAATAAATTTAAAAACTGCGTAATTTTCTAACTAATCGAAGTCTTTAAATTCAACCAATAAAATTAATATCGTATTATCATATGAAAATCAAGCTTTAGGCTACTCTTCCTGCATTTTAAAGAAAGCAGTTTAATCATACGAAATAAATGTTAATTTTCATATTGTGCATGATCGGACATTACACAGCTGAATAAAATGCAGTAAGTTTTGATATGCAACAAAGGAAAAAAAACCTCATAAAACAACACCGCCCAAAAATCGCTCACCCACATCTGCTAATGATGTCAGCATCGGTACGAGCATGCTTCGCGGAACCCAAGAGTCAACCGTATCAATAACATGTAAGTCGCTATAAATAATATGGGTATACGTATAAAACTGCACCCATTATTACCTGCTTTGAATATTAAAAAAAAGATTAATAGAGTTTTTGCTCGGTATTATTACACTACGTGCTATATTTAAACTGATCTCATTTTAATGTAACAACTAAAATGACAAGAAAATCAGATATACTATTAGTTATTTTTTACAAATTTGCAGTTATATTAATTAATTGAAATCTGTTGAAAAACTATGACGTTTTTTTTTTCATTTGTTGAACCATTTCCAATTATGGTGTAGCTTATAGGTATATTTAGATGTTCTATTTGTAGTTGAGCCCATTGTTGGCTATGCGGGCCCAAGTTATCCCTGCTAATCTCCTAATATCATGCTCCCATCTCAGGTTTGGTCTTCCTCTAGGTCTCTTAATTCCTCGTGGATATCATTTTGTAATTTTTACGGTCCATCTGTTGTTCCTTCTTCTTGCCAGGTGTCCTGCTCATTGCCACTCGAGGGATTTGATTCTGTGGATGACATCTATTACCTGGGTCTTTTGTGGTATCCACTCTATTCTTTTACGGTCTTTCTTCGTTATTCCCAGCATATTTCGTTCCATTGAGCGTTGTGCGCCCTGCAGTTTCCTTATAATATCCGTTTTAGGTATCCAGGTTTCGCATGCATAGGTCATGACTGGTAGTACACATTGATCGAATGTTTTCTTCTTTAGATAAAGTGGCATTCTAGATTTGAATCTGATTGAGTTTCTTCCATTAGTGCTTCATGCTAACTTAATTCTTCGATTAATTTTTGGTAGTAGAGATCCCGAGCTGTATATTAGTTGTCCCAAATATATGTATTCTTCTACTATTTTCAGTTTTGTGTTATTTCTTAGAATGTCTTTCTTGTCTACTAGTAAATTCATTTTGAGACCTACTTTATTGCTGGCTGAATTTTGTTCGTTAATTTGTGTTTGTAGTTCTTCAGGGCTATTGGCTATTAGGACCATGTCATCAGCGAATCCTTAGATAGTCTTCAGATCTTTTTTTAATTCTTTTCTCCATCTATTTTTAATTCTTTGGTGGTTTAGTCTAGTTGACAGAAGATTTTTTCTAATGTTGCAGTAATCAGCTTTGGGGATATCTCGTCTCCCTGTCATACTCCTTTGTCAGTTGGAAATTCTGGGGTTGTTTTATACAGGGTCCGGCAATAGTGCGTCGGGCATCTGTAGCTCTTAGAATAAAAAACTTGAGCATTTTGTTTAAGTGCAAACCTAAAGTATGTACCAGGATGTATTTTAGGAAAATATTTTAACTTCTATAGGGTGGCTCAAAAAAGTGTGAGTGGACCTTGATGATTTTTTTTAAATGGAACACCCTGTATATTATTGCATTTTTGGCTTCCTTTCAGATCACTTTACATAACCCTAAGATATGAATAAATATATTTCGATAGTTTCAGAGATATTAAAAAATAAATCAAAAATATATATTTTTCAGCTCTTCTTAAAAAAATTATTAAAAATACAAGAACTGTTCTCAAATCAAAACTATATTAGGTACTTACTTTAGATGGTCTGTACTTACTTTGCTATAAATATGAAAATCGTAAATTATACAGGATGTTCAAAATTCTACGCCAAACTTTCTAAAATATGAAATCATTTTTCTTTGTTTTTTAAATGGAACACCCTGTATATTATTTTTTCAATAGACGGAGAATTAAAAAATGAACATTTTTTGTATTTAGAGTATTTCAAAATTTTTAACAGTTTCGCAGATATTTGCGGTTGTTATTTCATATGGCATTTTCCACAGTAAATTTTTATCAAAGCCACCCAATGAGTTTTCTCTCGTATTTTACCATTGAAAGCGCCATATGAAATAATACTGCGCGTATCTGCCAAACCGTTTAAAAAATTTTGAAATACTCTAAATACGAAAAAATGTTCATTTTTAACTCTCCATCTAATAAAAAATAACATACAGGGTGTTCCATTTAAAATAACAAAGAAAATTTATTTTATATTTTAGAAAGTTTATGTAGAATATTGAACATCCTGTATGATTTACGATTACCATATTTATAGCAAAGTAAGAACAGACTATCTAAAGTAAATACCTAATATAGTTTTGATTTCAGAACAGTTCTTATATTTTTAATAATTTTTTTAAGAAGGGCTGAAAAATATATATTTTTTATTTATTTTTTAATATCTCTGAAATTATCGAAATATATCTATTCATATCTTAGGGTCATGTAAAGTGATCTGAAAGGAAGCCAAAAATGCAATAATATACAGGGTGTTCCATTTAAAAAAAATCATCCAGGTCCACTCATACTTTTTTGAGCCACCCTATAGAAGTTAAAATATTTTCCTGAAATACATCCTGATGTATACTTTAGGTTTGCACTTAAACAAAATTCTCAAGTTTTTTATTCTAGGAGCTACAGATGCCCGACGCACTATTGCCGGACCCTGTATATCATTACCCTTACTTTGGCTTCTTTGTATATATTGATAAGAGTTTCTATATAAGGTCTGTCAATACCGTGTTTCGTTAGGGCTTCTATTATTAGATATAAAAAAAAAATAAAATAAAATAAAATTCTTTATTATCCAAATTGACACAAAGTGTATGAAGTTCGTCAACTTTTTACAACCGTTTTTTAACAACCATTATGAAATATTACAAGATATTGTAAATCACATTAAAAACATTATAAACACAAAAAAGACGTACCATATTTAAGAAAAAAAAAAGAGAATATGTATATATATCCATTTACCCAGCAAGGTAAATCTTAGTATCTTAATAGCATTTACTAATTAGCAATGTCTTTATTTCTTATTATTACCCGAAAAACAGCGGAACAACTGCGAGTTGCACAAAGAGCCATGGAAATAATCATAGCAATCATTCAATATTAGGAGTCACCATGAGGGAAGAAATGCGGTAGACCCACATACGTCAAAAAAGGATAGATACGAAGAAAGAAAACTAATAGATGTGGTTAAAAGAGTGGCAAGTCTGAAGTGGCAATGGATCGAACATGTGGCAAGGCAGGATCCAGACCGATGGCCTCAAAAAGTCATTCTATGGAGACCTAGGGGAACAACAAGAAGTGTGGGCCGACCAAAACAGCGATGGGTCGATGACATCAGAACAGTGGCGGGAAGAGAATGGATAAGACTGGCTAGAGATCGCGAAGCATGGAAAAACCTAGAAGAGGCCTATATCCAACACTGGATGAAACCAGGCTGAGAAAGAAGAAGAAGAATACAGCAAGATATTTAATTAGCTTAATAATTATTTAGGTGTTGTTTTAACCCAGTTGATTACATCGCAGTATTAAATATTTATTTATGGAGAAAACGTAAATAGTTACTTTATATTCGATGTGGAGCAACTTTTATGAGACAATTCGATTTGCATATTGACGTAATCATATAGTTCTTCGCTAAGTTATTGTACAAATCTTGTAAGCAAAGTTATAAATGACCTGGAATGTGTATTTTAAAATTACTGCAGACTTATTAAAAAGTAAATATAATTATGGAAAAACAAATAGAAATATAAAATAATGAGTGGGCTTGTTGAAAAAAGAAGATGTCGTTTTTAGAACATATAAAATAAATGTTGGTTCTATATAAAAGCCTACAAAAAAGGCTAGAAATTATAATTATGCTCATTGTTAAATGCTGCTTAATCATTCAGATGCAGAGAAACGATATTACAATAAGGCCCACCTATATTTGACTCACAAACTACTTGGAATGAGAGAATTAGACCGTTTTTTTATACTAAAATTCAAGAAATTAATCATCGTTAGGCAGATCAGTACCATTCTTTAAAAATACTTCCAAGAAATGGAAATAAAATGGCAGAGAACAGAGCAGAACTATGTCCTCGAATTTTATATTAGGTTTACAAAATATAACGTTTTGTATTAAACAAATAGGTACGTAGATAGTTGTTGAACGTAGACAACTAGTTCCCTTACTAAACACCAGAAGACTTCACAAGTATTTCCAGTTGCAGCAAAAGCCGTTCTAGTGAGACCTAAAGAGGTCATAACGCAAAACAGGAGCTTGTTGAACTATGATTATACCGGGTGCGTCTCAAAAGTGGCTCATCCTTATAACTTTTATATTTTTTCAGATTAAGAAACGAGATTTGGTATGTTTGTACATGATATTTATAAATTGAGTATTTATAAATGATCTTGTTTTTTTGCAGCCATGACAATCACATATTCTTGTATACATTTGAACGCTCTACAAAAAAGGTCTCTTGCAACTTTTTTCGATAAACCTTCTCCTTCAAAAGTTATTCACGGTTAAAGTTAACCACTCAGTAAATTCCTAAATTCTTCAACTTTTTTGACAAATCAAAATATTGTATATGTAATTTAAATGGGAAATGAATCGTCTTTGGGGCAAGGTTTATTGTGAATATTAAGGGTTTACAATGGTCTGTTAATTTTTTTAGACAATAAACTAAAAATTTAGAGGGTGTCGTGATAGAAATGACCAACTTTGTAAATAACGGACACCCTAATATTTAAGTACCATTCCAGTCGCGTTAATTTAGATGATATACTCCTTCCGTCTAGAGAAGCTCAACAAATTAGGCAAAGAAAATAAAGTCCTCCTACTCTGGGTGCCTGCTCACCAAGGGATAGAAGGCAATGAAAAAGCAAATGATCTAGCTAGGAAAGGAGCGAACACTTCACTAACTGGACCAGAACCGTTCTGTTCTAAACGGGAACCAACTGAAAGCGGAACTGAAGAATCTGGCAGACTCCATCCGTAACTTGGAATGGGTGTCCTCCAACCGGTCTAAGACACTCGAAAAAGTTCCTCAGAACTTACGACCGAGAAAAATCAAAGGTTTTCCTTGATTTATGTAAAAACAATCTTCGGATTATCACGGGGTTTCTAACAGGATACTGTCTCCTCAACGAACACCTCAGTAGGCTGAAGCTGAGAAACAACGGCGAATGCAGATTCTGTGGGAAAAATGGGGAAACACCAGAACACCTTATCACTGAGTGCGTCGAGACGACGACCATTCGTGCCATGGACTTTGGTACGTCTGATGTCGAGGATGGAGAGCTGGCCTCTGTGGAGCCGTCTCAGTGGAGCCGTCTCTCATACTGGCTTTTGTTAAAGCCCTGAGACTGTATGATGAGTTATAACTCGTTATAACTCAAGAAAGGGGAACACACAATAGATTTATAAGGTCGCTGTGATTAACTCCCCTCCTAAACATTCTGCATTCTACATACTCCTTCCGTAATTGTTTTATTCAATGACTGTTCTTCAGAAAAAAATAATCCTTCCTTAAATATAATTGCACATTGCACTTAATGTAATAGACAATGACAAACAAACTACATCGTGGTTATGAACCAACCTTAAATTATGTTGCATTTCAGTTTTTCACCGGTCGCTATTGACATTCAACGGCTACGTCACGTCGTGAATAATGATATAAAACTATTTTTTGTCATACGCTCCCAAAAACAGCTATTTTACGGACTCATTTCAGTCCGTAAAATGTTTCTTTTTCGGCCTAGGCCGTAAAGGTCGTCATGGCAACCTTTATGGACTAAAATGTCTAAATTCGTTATTTGGTTGTTTTATTTTGTCATTCGAAATTTGTCACAAAATCACATAAAATTATACATATATTTATAATTAAATTATTAAATACTAACAATATCAAAAGCTAAGTTATTTGTTTAAAGTAAGTACCTAGGTACCTATTTAAAAGAGGCTTTTAAATTAAAATATTCTTAAATTACAGTCACAAACATTCAAACCATCGTCAATTTGGTCGAAATATTCCATGCTGAGGGCAGTGTTAAGTGTTAAAGAAGATATTATATTGACAAATTTCCAAAACTTATTGCTTTTTTGAAGAGGAATTCGGTTGGTTACGAGCCTAAAAAGTCTAAGGTTTTGTCCATAAAAGAGATCGGTGATTTTTTGGCCACGGCTAGTGATGAAACTTATTTACTTACTAAGGTAAGTTTGCGATAATGATTTTTAAAATATATAGATGGTTTCTTATTCCATTGTATTTGATTTTTAAATTATTAAATACTAACAATATCAAAAGCTAAGTTATTTGGAAAAATAAAAATGAAATGAACAATTTTGTGCATTTTGAAAACTTGCATCTGCAATCGAAACGACTCCTCCATTGGCAGGTAAATTTACTTTCTGATGAGGTGGAGTAAATGCGAACGATGATGTACTTGGTAATACATCCGTGGAAGTGGTCGCGATTTTCTTTTCCCCCATTAGCAGTTTGCAAACTTTCTTCTTTTTCTCAATAGATTCTTCTATGTAACCTTCGGCCACTGTGGACGACCTAAATAATTATTGTTGTTTAGAACAAGATCGGAAAATATTAAAATTTTTACCTCCAACCTCCTAGGCGTTTCAGCGATGTAAAATCCACATCTGCATCTGCAGCAAGAGTAGCAGAACTACGTCGGAAACAATGACCTGTATATTCGTTTGGGTTCGACAACTTTAAAAATGCTGCTACAATCGATGGCATCTTCCCAAATGAATGAATGCCGACTCGTTGCACGGTGCATTTTCCTTTACGATAAGAGATGAAGACATAATCATGTGGTACATTTTTTGGCCTAAGACAAGCATATTTTCTATACAACTCAACTGGATTGACAACGTTCCCTTCGTTCACCACCGGAAACACTCTTTTGATATTAGTTTTTGTATCCGCAAGGGTAACTAAAAGGCAGCTGTTGTCTTTTTCTATGATGTCTTGCACTCGTAGAGAGTACAATTCTTCTCTTCTACATGCTCCACAAAGGCCAATGACAAGAGCTACCTAAAAATCAAATACAATGGAATAAGAAACCATCTATATATTTTAAAAATCATTATCGCAAACTTACCTTAGTAAGTAAATAAGTTTCATCACTAGCCGTGGCCAAAAATCACCGATCTCTTTTATGGACAAAACCTTAGACTTTTAGGCTCGTAACCAACCGAATTCCTCTTCAAAAAGCAATAAGTTTTGGAAATTTGTCAATATAAATATCTTCTTTAACACTTAACACTGCTCTCAGCATGGAATATTTCGACCAAATTGACGATGGTTTGAATGTTTGTGACTGTAATTTAAGAATATTTTAATTTAAAAGCCTCTTTAAATAGGTACCTAGGTACTTACTTTTTCGTGGAAATAATTTAGCAATACATCTTCATTTACAACGAATACGCCATTTTTGTCTTTCCATTCATTAAAAACATCATATTCTTTCTGGTAAATGGCACGAGACTTCACAGGAAGTAAATCCAACACGATTTCTTTGGCCTTATTAGCAATATGTTCGGGATTTTGGAACATTTTAAAATTGTTGATGAATTTGTGTGATTTTGTGACAAATTTCGAATGACATGTCAAAATGCGATGAAATAAACAAACTCGTTACTAAGATATGAATTTATAAGCCAACTTTTTTCAAACATTATAATTTCAAATATGGAAAATTTGCAAATATGCGTTCTAAAAAACTGTAAAAAGCGTATGACAAAAAATAGTGTATGTAACACGTACCTAAATTATGTTTTTTAGGACTCATCTACTATTTCGGACTCGGCTAACGCCTCGTCCGCAAACAGTAATGATTCGTCCTAAAAAACATCATTTTAGGTACTAGTTACATAAATAGCTATTATGGTTGTTACGCAGGCCGACTGTAGACTTTATTGTTAGCGAACGAAATTACAGTTACCTGTTTGTTGTTTGTATTGTTCGAGCGTTGTTAAATAATATCGCAAACGATATAATAATAACGCTCGAATGGTATTTGCGTTCTCTCTGGTCGTAGACAGTTAAAATTACTCTTTTCAAACTTGAAGAAGTTTTTTTTTATATTTTGTGTTATTTTTTCGCTGGATTAGATTACAATTTTAGGTAGCAATCGGCCTGTTTCACGGTAATCTTTTAAGACTTATTGTGGTCCTTTTATGATCTCTAAGTTACATTATTCGGTCCCACCCCCTTCAAAAAGTTTAATAATTTGGAGACTGAATAAATATAATTATGTTTTTAATTTAAAATAATTATTTAATAACAAAAAAATCGTTTACTTTAAACAGATACGCTACTGAAACACCAAGTCACCACCACAAGTCAAATTGACCTATGGTAGTTATTTTTGACAAGAAGTTTTTTGCAAGGAAATTCTATGGGCTAATTTGATGACTTGAGAGCAATGACGCTCCCGTTAACGTGAGGAGGTATTCTCCAGTGAAAAATCCCCCTTAATATTCTTTCAAATCAGATGGCCATTGTCTTTTAAGTCTTCTTGTAGGTACTGGTTCAGTAGGCTGAAGTAAGGTATTGGTGTGATCATGTAGTCTAATGAAATGTTTTTTACTGCGAGTTTGGATGACTTCTTTGACGTACGGAATTTTTAGATCTTCATGTAGAGTATGAGTGGAGACATACCATGGTGCGTCTGTTATCATCCGTAGAATTTTAGATTGGCTCCTTTGTATTATGGCTATATTTGATTTACTAGCGCATCCCCAGAGTTCTGCTCCATATGCCCAAATAGATATTATTATGGTTTTGTATAAAATAAGTTTATTCTTAGCGATAGTTTAGATCTTATTCCCATTAACCAATATAAGTCTTTTATTTTTAAATCTATTTGCTTACGTTTCTTTACTATGTGTTCTTTCCAGGTAAGGTTAGTATCCAAGTGCATGCCTAAGTACTTGGTAGAGGAAGACTGCGGAATTAGTGTGTTGTTTAAATGTACTGGAGGGCACTGGTCTCTATTTAAATTAAAAGTTACTTGGGCCGATTTTGATAGATTAATTTTTATTTTCCAATCACGTAACCATGCCTCTATTACATTTAGATGTCTTTGTAATATTAAGGAAGCTGTTTCCGGCTTTTTGTTGACAGCCACAATTACTGTGTCATCTGCAAAAGTAGCCGTTGTTGTTTCATTGTTTGTGGGAAAGTCTGCTGTAAAAAGAACATAGAGTAGTGGTTCTAGGACACTACCTTGTGGAACACCTGCATTTATGCTATAATTATCAGATATATCCTCATCTATTCTGACTCTAAACACTCTACCATTTAGGTAGGATTTCAATATCGGAAAGTAAGTCATGGGAAGATAATTTTTAATTTTGTAAAGTAGCCCTGTTTCAAGAAACACTGATGTGCAATACTTTTTGTCCTCAAGAGTTTGAGTTATATTGTTGGTAATCCGATGTATCTGCTGAATAGTGGAATGTCTTTCTCGAAACCCAAACTGGTGATGTGGTATCTAGTTTTCGGTTTTTGGATCTGAATTGATTCTACGAAGTATCAGTCTTTCAAGAATTTTGGAAGCTAATGGTAGTAAGCTAATAGGGCGATATGAGGAGACTCTGTTTAAATCTTTACCGCAGCATAAAGATGCGAAAAAATTATAATCAGCATGGCTACCACGTTTAATCGAGAAAAAATGTCCCTGACGCCAAGTACAAACAACTTTTAAAATGTCTTTTTAAAATAGTGATTATATTATGTTTTTGCACAAAAATGTTCAAAATAATGAAAATTTAAAAAAAAATATTTTTGTTATTTTTTTTTAAATAAATAACCAAAAATTGATGATTTTTCAATATTAACGACCCAGCCCCCGTATCTCCTTTATTGTGGATGATATCGAGAAGGTCAGAACTGATTCTTGTAGAACTTTTTACCTGGATTACAGTGGCGTAGTCTGTTATTATACGAAAAGAATATTTTTAAGGATATGAACTAAAGTTGTTTTTATAACGGAATACCCTGTATATTTATAAATTATATGATCTGGCTTGCCATAAGCTTCTTAAAAATATATATTACCCTATATTTATTTTCACTATTTACTGTAATATTTAAAAGTTTTTATTAAAAAATCATATTTATTAGTAGGCCATAATTGATAATAAAAGAAACTAAAGAATTATATTAAAAGTATACTTCTATCTGTCTGTTTTATTTTGGAAGCCACTAATAAATACTTTATATATTAGGGAAACGTCTTTCGTCGAAAATATAAATTCTCTACCGTTACTTGTATATCTTGGAAGCTATCGTACCAGAACTTTTAGATATTCTTTTAGATAATTTACGTGAAATATACTTTCAGCAAGATGCCCCCCCCCCTTCACAACTTTGAAAATATTAGAATTTTGTTAAATTATTATTTCTCAAATCAATGAATTGGAACCAATGACCCATATGATGGCCTCCCTGATCCCCGGATATGTCCGTTCTCAATTTCTGATTTTGGGGATTTTTGAAATATGAAATATATCGTGAAACAACAGTGTTGAACACCTTGAAAATGCTTTAATAATGCAAGATAATAATGCAAGTTTTTAGATATATTTGCAAACCCATCCCTTTATGTGGTAACAGTACAAAAGTAAAATACAGGGTGTCCCAGAAATAAGTGCAAGTATTTTAACTGGAAGTATAGTTTAACCCCAGAAACACGCCTATGAGGTTTTTTTCGCGAATTTTTTTAGTTTTTAGTTAAAAAACATAATTTCTTGATAAAAAGCAACATAGGTAGTAGATTAAATTTACAAGAAAAGAAATCCAGAAAAGATCCAGTGGTTCTCAAATTTAGCAAAAAATATTTTTTTTTTGGAAATTTTCAAAGTAAAATAACTCCGTTATTTTGGACTTATTTGAAAAACGATAGAGAGAAAATATGTTTCTTTTATCGAGATCTACCTCCCCTTAAAATACTTGCACGTATTTCTGGGACACCCTGTATATCAATCCCAAATAAAAGTTTAATATGTGTATGACTATTTTAGTAAATACCATTTTGATTTTTTGTTATTTTTCAAAGCCTACTAATAAGAAAATGATATATTTTCAATATTTTGAGAAGCTTATAGCAAGACGGATCATATGATTTATAAATATACAAATATACAGGGTGTTCCATTTGAAAAAACAGAACTTTAGTTTCATATCTTCAAAAATATTTTTTTCGTGGAAAAACAGACTACGCCACTGTATTCTACGTAAAAAGTTCTATAAGCATCAGTTTTCTATATCATCCACAATAACGGAGATACGGGGGCTGTCCCAAATTGCAAAATTTTTGAAAAGACCCTGTTAGTCAAAAACGAAGAGGGCTATGAAAAATGTGTTTACAGCATCTTCCGTTTGACTGGTTTTGTGCAAAGGTTTGTGCAAACCGCATCCTCCTATCTTTACTAATAATGGAGATAACGTATGATTTCGACCAAAATGGGACACACTGTACATTTCACAAGATGTTGCAAAGTGAGAAAATGAGAAATTTTCGAAGCAATTCTGAATTTTGAAATGAGTAAAAGCATCTCGAAAAATCTAAATTTCTTGTACTTTTTAGTCACCATAGTTAATAAGTATGACTTTGATTTTTATGGTTTCTAAAACCATCAATAAAATTTAAATCGCACTTAAAACGAGGAAGCTATAATTCTACCAACATAATACGGCGCGACATAATAGTAAATCATTTTATTTATCACATAATTACAACTGCCTACGCTACAAACACACGCGCCTGCTTTTGTCAAACATTGTAATGATCATGCTGGTATAAAGAACAGGGTAGCTGACGATAACCAACCTTGATATCGGGTTAATTTCAATTATTTAGGTACCCTATTTATAACAATGTATATTAACATTGTTTGAATTATACCTGTGATAAATACAAACATGATATTGCAAAAATATAACACCATAAAAAAAACGGCGTCAGAATTGGCTTGGAAATGATGATCACTATTATTTTATATGCATCTAAAATATATTATGGTGGATGCCATCGATTGTCATTTCCAAATGTCGGTGTTTTTGTTTATCATAAGATATTTGACTAGTACCACTTTTCAAATAGTGTCGTTAGGATTATGCCGGGTTGGCAAAAAGGCTGGACCCTGCTAAATATCACAAAAACTGGTAACACTATGTTTTGGAAATTTTGGTCATGTAAATATAGATGTAGATTGTATAGGAGAGGGCAAGTACAAGTACTAACGGCGCACGGTGGAAAGACACAATATAAAATGTTGGACATTGACTTAAAAATAAAAATTTAATTATAATTTTCAAATTAAATAATTTTGGTAGAAGATTTTAATTACTTAAAGTCCAGACCGTTATATTTTATCCAACTCAAAAAAATATTTTTAATTATATGTCTGTTTGAAAAGTTTCAAATGAAGATATTACACTGACTTAATTATGGTATTCATTTCTTGTGAAACAACCTAGTATTATAAAAAGTGGCAAAGACATTAATAATTTTTTTAACCATACATATATTAGTGCAAACGATTGTTTTCACTTTAAAATAAAAGATATATATAGTCACAAAAGTTTGGGAGAACAATTATTGTATATAAGAGACACATAAACATTTTTTTGCTACTAAATACTAGATTTAGTACCAAAAAAAATATGTATGTAGAAAAACAAAAAAAATGGCCAAAGTTGGCCAATACTTTATATATGTCACAAGGTAGATTAAGCCTTTCTAATAACGAAACTAATTTAATATCTTGCCCCAGCTTGCCCCCCTCTAAAAATTTCCATTTAATATATTACTAATACATGCTATACTAAAATCAAAAACCTTTTCAATTCCAATAAATCAAATTATCTTTATCAAGAGTCAAATTATCTTTATTTTCTTATAAATTTATTAATATTTAATTATTAATTGGATAAATACAAAATGACGCTTAAATCAAAAACAGATACAGGGTGCTACAAATATATGGAAAACTTATAAACTATTGGAAAAAGAAAAAGGGTTAAAGTGCAGCGTTGAGCTTTTTTGTTTGTGTTAAAAATATTCTAGTGCGTAGATTTACTGTTATATTCTTTGCTTATAATAAAGTTAGTGTACAGGGTGTCCCACTAAGAATAGCTCTCGGCTATATCTCGGAAAGTATTAGCCGTGAGGCCTGCGGAAAAAAATATTCATAACTAAAGAGGCTATGAGAAATTGCTGGAAATTATTTTCAAGTTTGTAGAATGGCCGCTAGAGGGTGCAACTGCTATAGAAAAATAAGAAAATGGAGTTTTTACACAATTTTGCCTAGATAAGTGGTACTATAAATAATAGCTTCATAATCTTCAGTAAATTCTGAATATTATTTGTTAGAACCATTTTCCCCTACCTACCAAAATAAAGTGGTGGGGGAAGGTTAGATCTGTTTTTATTTAAATATTAATAACTCCGGACTGAATGGACAGAATCCAACTAACGGGGGCTCGTTTAAAAGAGCGTTTCTTACTCTATATTATACCATATAAACAATAATAGTAAGCTTTTGAACGTAGACGCTAGGGGGCGCTGTCTTACAATTTAACAAACATTGCGCGTTTTTTCAAAAAAATTAAATGCGATGGTATATGTAATTTTAGCTGACAGTAAAGAGTAACGAAAGCTTAAAAATCAGTGAAAACCGCATCTTGATATCTTCTTTCAAACCGAAGATATTAGCAAAATTATATTAAATAGGAAAATATAAGCAGTGTACCATATACACATAAATATACACATAAATATATGCGTCATATTTTTATAATACGGTATCAGTAGTCCTAGATTTCAGTGGTAAAATCTAAAGATATTTCTTTTTAAAAGAATCAAAACTAAAACATTTCACGACAGTTTGGCAAAGTTTATTAGCATTTAAAAATTCTAAGATTTTTCCAAAACATACTATATTTTTAGGTCACCCTGTAGATGGTTTGTAATGAGTCAACCACTTTCTTTCATTAAAATTTAAAATTGTTCTGTTTATACATTATTACGGTATATAAAAATCATTTTTTCGTCCTTTGGATTAAAAGTGTTGAGAAGAAAACCTCATGTCCAACCGCTCCCATAAGCTCGTTCCACTGTGCGGCGCACTCAGTAATGTTCTGGCCAGGTGGATGACACTTCTTATGGGAGAACTGGAAATGGTTGAAAACTTGACTACAAGCGATTTTCTAGGAATCTTCCTTACCGATAAATTATTGACAAGAGTGACAGATAAAACCTTGACATTCTTTCAGTATAAATGTTCATCTCCTTTTCTTTCTAAAGTGTGCGTTGAAAGGAGACAAAAACAATTTTTTGTAACCCATAATTTGTTATTCGAACACCACTTTTCTCCTTGTCGGGTCATTGACGTTGACTTGTCGCCATTTTATTTCTTTTACAAGCTGCAGTTTGCTTTTAAATTGAATACATAAATTATTTAGGCAAATATAGGTTTTTGATAAAACTCCTTGGACTAACGTGTAGGTAAGTGTTGATAAATAATTTTTTTTTCATCTTAACAGGCTCATTGTCATTCTCCTGATTTAGGTGACAGAAAAGGATCATCAAATCAAATTGAATTTTATATTTTTTCATCCCAGGACCGATAATAAAATATATATTTTATGGATACCTTCCTAAACATCAACGAGATGAGCCATCGGAAGACAGGGACCATAGTACAAAACAGAAGGGTGATTTTTTTTCTTTCCACTTAGGATATTGAAATTATTATATACTGCAGTCGTGTTCGGCATTATGCTCTGAGAAATATAGATAAACAAAGAACAACAGATATAAAGCATCCCAGAGGAAAAGAGAGGCAATACCTGTACTCTCTCTCTGATATTTGTGAAAGTTACGGCAAAGTATTGTTGTAAATGTCATCTTTTAATCGACCTGAAAACTTCGAGCAAAAAGATGACACTTTCAACAATACCCTGACAGATATCAGAGACGATACAGGTTCTTCCTCTCTTTTCCCCTGGAATACTTTTAATTTATTATTCTTTGTTTATCTAGATTTCTAAGAGCACTATGAACTGAACTCAGCTTGTATGTTTGAAATAATCGTCCAGCTGGCTTAAAAATGATGATCGATGACATTAATAATATAACAATATATATATACAATAATCCTATATAATTCATAGATGGCTTCATTTCTAAGCCATCTATGACGCCCATTTTTCAGTTTTGTTATAATTAATTTTGTCTCTTGATCTACTTGTAACATTATTCTTTTAATTTTATTAATTTATTTTGTTGAAATTAATTTCTGTTGTATATTTGATAATGATATTAAACATATTTTTAAAAAATGGTGTATTTTTGTGTTTTTATGTATGTCATAATTAAAAATAAATGAAGAATTAAAATTTTTTATTTTTTTAAACTTCCCGCCATGCGTTACAATCTAGTCCGTAGTTCCTACAAGCGATATTGGGGGCGCTAGTAGCAGTAGACTTGTCAACAGTGTCAAATTTAAACGTCAATTTCACTTTCCAATATTTAGCAAGGCGCTCGCACTTCTCCTTGTGTATGTATTTTGTGGTTCTGGCGTTTCCTCGTTTTCCTCACAGAATCTGCATTTGCCGTTGTTTCTTAGCTTCAATCTATTGAGGTGCTCGTTGAGGAGGTAGTCCTGTTGAAAACACCGTTACACTGAAGATGGTTCTTACTTAAATCAAGGAAAATCCTTGATTTTTCTCGGCTGTAAATTTTGGTCATGACGTATATTGATAATCGCGGATTCAAAAATCTCGTCTGCGGTTTTGCCAGACATTATCGTTTTTACAGTAAAAATAGAAAGTTTTTTTTTAATACAATGCTATCAAATTTTTCTTTCATTTTTAAACTCTACGTAATATTCTAATTTAATTTTCTAATCTTACTAACCCTAGAAAGTATGTAATTAAATTAAAATCAACGGGAACATGACATACCCTGCTGGTCATCCAATTTATGTGGTCTGGATTTTATTGAGTGTGACAGAGAATAATATAAATGACCGGTTGACAGACAAGAGACAAAATCAAAAGCGGCATACAGTGTTGTCGACTTTTTACGTTTGTAGGAAAATGTGTGTAAAAAATATAAGCTATTTTAAAAACTTTCATGTATACTACTGTAATGATGATAATATATCTAAACTAAATATAATCTATTACAGCTGTAGTAAAATGAGTAACTAATAGTGAAAAATAAAGTTTCAACGCTAGATGAAACAGTTTTCGTAAACGCCGAATTGTGCGGCTTGAAATTATGATGCAAAATCCGGCAATCCCGCATAGAAGAAATGTTTCGGCCCAATTTTTATCTCTTTTTAATACATATGATTTTCCATTAAGCTGTCTACATCACTGTCTTACACGTTAAGCCCACTCAGTTTGGATGACCAAATCGGTATATAAGTCCTAGAAGATGTTTGAACACAATCTGTCTATGAAATATTTCCGATTTTAAGAAACCGTTTAATGCCAGAAACACTGCGACATACTAGGGTCGGCATTTCTGGCCTTGGGTACTGATTTTCGTTTGTACGAAGAGTACAGTCAACATGCTTTGTAAAATGTACTGAATAAAGTTTGCTCTCTCCGACTTACTAGATTGCCATATCGATCCACTCCTATACATGTAAACGCCCACCCAAGGTTTCGCTTGCCAGTATAAGGACTATTTTGTTTGACCTAATCCTCAATCTCTGTGCCTCGCACTAATTTGTGAAGGTTCTCGATATACTGCATAGAATAGGGACATAATTTCTCCGGTTCTAGCCCTGGTTTCCTAAATAGAATGCAGTCGCTATAGTCGCAGTCACATGTTATGTGTTCTTCTGTTTTAGGATCTTTATTGCAGAGTCTGCATCAAAAGCTTCTTTGATATAGTATGTGCTTGTTCAGGTGGCTGTAATTCGCACTTTATTCTTGCTGAACATTAACAATTTCTTTGTGTTTTTAGTAGATACTTGGATGAAGGCCTTGCTCTGATGTCCCTCTCTGTTTCCCCCTCCATTGGACGGACGATATGCCTTCTCTTTAATCTAAAATTTTATTGCACTGCAGGCCATACATTTATTATACAATATTAATAAAATTATTAATTCAGAATTTACTTTAGCTAAAAAGATAATATTCACAAAGATTTTTTTTAAATAACGCATAAAAAGGCCAAATGTCAATTATATTTTTATTAAAAACTTCTTAATTAACGATTAAATTCCCAATTACATCAACTAAATATAATGAAGAACTTGTGATTTGTGACCTGTAATTTTGTATTTATTTTTCTTCGTCAGGTCTCAAAATATTGGTTTTCTTTTCTTCTTTCTGTTAACATAATTTATTCGTTTCTCGAACGATATTGCGTCATAATGCCAACAAACACATAATAAAAATTCCTGTGTTTCGAACTTGTTGGTGCCAAGTGGAAAAAATGGATGTAGGTCGCTTGTCAATTTACAACTTTTGCTTGAAAAAAAAACAACCATTAGATGTCCAATTAACGGTACAGTATTAATCGTTTATTATTCAGGTTCCAGAAAAACAAACACAATTAAAAATATATTTTTCGGTATCTAGGTTTCGAGCTAAAATTGTTTGCTTTCAGAGAATGTTAATAAAGGAATTTTTAAGAAAGGATATTTGTTTATCATTATATCTTGGTATGGTCAGTACATAATTAGAATTAAACCTAGTTAATACACTGTATATAGGGTGAGTCACAAAATCATCATCATCATTCTCTTGCTTATTAAACTATTTCCAATAGAAGGGGTGGCTGCAATAACCAGGCAGCTCCATTTCAATAAATTTGTGGGAAATCGAAAAAGAGTTGCTCGATTCTTGCTGCAAACCCATAGCAAGGCAGCCCAAACTAACGTCGTCATTTATGTACTGTCATATTGAGAGAACTGATTGTTGCAGGAAACGATCGGCCAATTTTTTTAAAGGGTAATTCGTTAAAAATCTCATTTTCGAAAAAAAATGGAGCTGCCTGGTTATTACAGCTATCCCTTCAATTATGGTGTAACCTCTCTCACATATTTAAATACTCTGTTTGTAGTTGGACCCATTCTTGTCTATTGTTGGCTATGCGGGCCCAAGTTATCCCTGCTAATTTCCTAATATCATGATCCCATCTCAGGTTTGGTTTTCTTCTTGGCTTTTAATTCCTCGTGGATACCATGCTGTTATTTTTGTGGTCCATTTGTTGTCCGTCCTTCTTGCCAGATGTCTTGTCCATTGTCACTGGAAGGATTTGATTCTGTGGATGACAACTATAGTGTGACCAACGGATCTCTAGCTACGGGGTATCGGCAGGGGAACGCAGTTGTAACCAAAACACGCCCAATTTCATTCATAAAATAGGCATGGGCGTACGGTGTTATATGAAAATAATGTGTATCATAAATATAATACTCAGATTAATTTTTTTTTTCAAAAAACTTTATGCTGTTTGAATCGTTACTGTTGAGTTAGCAGATAAACACTAAAAGCTTTTATTAAAGCTCCCTTAAATATTTTGATTCATTTTATTATTGTGTTGTTAATATAATAATTACAGCTGGGGGTTGGAACCTTTGGTATTACACAGCAAAATAAAACACTAAATCAGTACAATACACCAAAACACTTTTAATTTTACACTGGACGCACGTTTCGCTAACCATGTCTGCCATCAGCAGATGATCAAGACTGAGTCTTGAGGTATATTTATTTATATATCTGTACTAACTATATTTTTTTCTATAATACATAATTTTAGATATAACTATTTCCAGCAAAAACAATCTTGAAAATAGTTAACTTTGGAATCGCAAACAAAATATAATTTTACTCACCAGTAGATCCAATATTGCCTATTACACCAGATATGGTATCGCTCCGCCAGCAGTTTGTAAATGTTAGGTCATTGTCTACCCATATGTTTCATCCAAATAGATAATACTTGGCTATGTTCTCGAATTTCGCGTATATATTTATATCTCTCTCTGCAATATAATGGGCCGCTCCATTAATATTTATCTGTTATTTTGACATTTTCGCCAAAAAAAACTCATTTGATTTTAATAACCCCCTAAGCGTTTCCCTGCAAAAGGAAAATTCGATTCTTCCTGTAATTTTTGCAAAAGCTTTCTAATTGTGGGGACGAGTTTGAATTCGGGATAAAATCTATTTATCAAATTCCTGACCACTTCGAAAAAGTCGTCGAGCTTTTCGACAGCAGTCTCACGTGGTCGTTTCTTTCCAAAGCTGGATATCATTTTATCGGGGTTAGTTGTCAGCCTTTTTTTTATCTTCTGTGTGATTTTTTTTATAGCCGATACGCTAACTGCGGTATAAAGAAATATCCGCTCAAGTTTACGTTTAAGCGGCAACTTAAGCGAACTCTCTGTAGCTTCTTCATTGCAAACCCTATTATGAACACAAGGAAATAAACCAAATGAGATTTCATCCACGTTATTATTAACTTACCTATATAAATTAGCTATTATTTCTCTTGTCTGACTATGTAGTGTCTTACCCTTAACAAATTTATTCATTTTAAAACACAAATATACGATCAAACTTGATATTAATAATTAAAAACTACGAACGAAAAACATTATAACAAGATAACAAAACAATAAAACACAACTTAGCTATAAAATATACGAAAAATATAGGAATAAAGTTTAGGATAACCGGTATAAAATAATGAAATAAAGTAATAATGGTCAAAAAAATGACACCGCCACTGGATATTTCAATAGTATTCAATATTCCTACGCTTTTCAGAAGAGACCGTGAAGTTGGGGATAAAGCAAGCGAATAGGAAGTGCGTGGTAACAAATCCTGTGACGTACTCTCGCCAATCATGTTCGATGAATAGGCGGCCATGCGCGGCGATGCCGGTTTGCCAATGATATCGTTGAAAAATCTTCAACTTTCATAATAAGCAGATTATACAGAATGAAAGAAATAAGTTATTAAATAAAACATATCGAACAATATGAACTACGTTAAAATTCCTTAGTAATATACGTCAGAATATATGCTAAACACATTATATATAATAAAAATATATTAAATTTATAGTTCATGTCTGGCAATTTTGCAATTTTATAGATAAACGTGGCAATATCGATTTTTTTTTCTCGCATTCCTTCCGTAGCTTCAGATCCGCTGGTCAAACAGTATTACAGGGATCTTTTGTCGTATCCGCTCTATTCTTTGACGGTTTTTTTGGTTATTCCCAGCATATTTCGTTCCATTGAGCGTTGCGCGACCTGCAGTTTCCTTATAATGTCCATTTTCAGTGTCCAGGTTTCCCATGCATAGGTCATTACTGGTTGTACACATTAGTCGAATGTTTTCTTTTCTATACAGGCTCCGGCAATAGTGCGTCGGGCATCTGTAGCTCCTAGAATAAAAAAAACTTGTGAATTTTATTTAAGTGCAAACCTAAAGTATGTACCAGGAGGTATTTCCGGAAAATATTTTGACTTCTATAGGGTGGCTCAAAAAAGTGTGAGTGGATCTGGATGACTTTTTTTTTAAGGGAACACCCTGTATATTATTGCATTTTTGGCTTCCTTTCAGATCACTTTACATAATCCTAAGATATGATTAAATCTATTTCAATAGTTTCAGAGATATTAAAAAACAAATCAAGAATATATATTTTTCAACCCTTCTTAAGAAAAATATTAAAAATACAAGAACTGTTCTGAAATCAAAACTATATATAGATATTTACTTTAGATGGTCTGTTCTTACTTTGCTATAAATATGGTAATCGTAAATCATACAGGATGATCAATATTTTACGCCAAACTTAGAAAAATATAAAATAATTTTACTTCGTTTTTTTTTAAACGGAACACCCTGTATATTATTTCTTTATTTAATGGAGAATTAAAAAATGAACATTTTTTGTATTTAAAGTTTTTCAAAATTTTTAATAATTTTCCGGATACACGCAGTATTATTTCATATGGCGCTTTCAATGGTAAAATACCAGAGAAAAATCATTGGGTGGCTTTGGCAAAAATTTACTGTGAAAAATGCCATATGAAATACAAAACCGGGAATATCTGCGAAACCGTTAAAAATTTTGAAATACTCTAAACGCAAAAAATATTCATTTTTTAATTCTCGATCTATTCTAAAAATAATATACAGGGTGTCTCATTTAAAAACAAAGAAACATTATTGTATAATTTAGAAAGTTTGCCGTAGGATTTTGAACATCCTGTATGATTTACGATTTCCACATTTATAGCAAAGTAAGTACAGACCATCTGAAGTAAATATCTAATATAGTTTTGATTTCAGGACAGTTCTTGTATTATTAATAATTTTTTTAAGAAAGGCTGGAAAATATATAATTTTTTTATTTATTTATTAATATCTATATATATTTATATATAGTCTATATTTATATATAGTCTATATTTATATATATAAACGTCTATCAATAACAATCTATCAAAGAATGAAAACGAAATTATATTGTCATAGAAACGCGTTTTGATTTTCCAAAACGGTATGAAAATTTTGAAAAGTATAAAGGGAATAAACCATTTTAGAACAAGGAAAAATTTTTATGAAGAATGCATTTTTCTCAAATGTCAATAATAAAAAAGTTTTTCTTCATGTAAAGACAATCCGTGGACATTACTGTAGATTAATAATAATAATAAAATTTAAAATCGAATTGCTGGTGCATTAAATAATTATCACCTTGCAACATTGTAACGTGTTCGCTTTTTGCTTTAACTGTAACAATTATCAGATTATTTTAGATCATTAATTAGCAGCTATTAGCAATGATTAAACTATTAATTTTAATATTAGTGTTAAAATCTAGAAAAGAATTATAATTATACACCAATTACTATCAAAAATTATGTGTTCCAGTAAGCTACTGTACTTGTAAAATAAAATGTAATAGGTAGGTACGTCTGTATCAGAAAATAATTATTATAATGATAATGCCATACAATCGAAAAAACGGCGTCAAAGAAAGCTGGGGAATGATAATCGATGATAATTTTGGCGAGGTCAAGCCCTAGATGTCATTTACTTGGCACGTATTCTTTATTTTTTAATGACGTTTACTGCCAGCTGACCTTAGAAAGGCTGTATTTTGTTTTAATATTAGTAAAAATTATTTTTAAGTAATGTAATTTTGGAAATATATTTTTGTGTCTGGGAACGGTCTATCTATTTTTAATTTTTCTTTAATTAGTGTTAATCTTTGTCAAGTTTTCTGTCAATTTTTAATAAATGACGTCTAGAGATTGGCCTCGCCAAAATTATCATCAACTGTCATTCTCCAGCCATCTTTGACGCCGTTTTTTTCGATCATACGGTATTTATTGCTAATTAACTACACCTAAGTCTGTATTTAAGTAAGTCTAACATAAATGTTTAATGATTGTTCATTGGTAGGAGACCATTTTTCAAATGAAAACAATATATACGCATTAATAAGTCCAATTAGAATTTTTATAAAACTATAACTAATGGCGCTATTGAATTTAAAAAGGTTCGAGCTAACGGTACACCTTTCAGTTATGTAATTCTTCGGGAATGGTAGTAAATGCACTTTAAATTGCAAATGTTCAATAGTCGATTGCTTGTTGAGCTACAGTGGAACTAGAAAAAGTAACATGTGAAAAAACACTTGAATATTTTTAACGCTGTTCGTGTTGTTTTAAAAATTGCTGAGGTATTTATTCAATATACCGGATGTTGTATTGTCGTTGGAAAATCCCATGCAAATTTTAAACTGTCCAAATATTGACTCCCTGTTGATTTTACAGCAAAACGTGCCAAATTTGAATAATTTTGGACAAGCTGTTTTTAACTAATTTAAAAAAAACTGCATCCATTTTCAAATGTTTACATACCTTAAAGCTTCATTCAGAACCCCCCAATTAGTGGAATAAATTAGTGGTTTAAATTACACTTCATACTTTTTAGTTTACGATCATTCTAATGTCTAAAAATCACAATTAAAATTATTAAAATATCCTAGCAACAGCTTGCAGTAGTCTGTTGTATCCATAGAGAAAACATAATATTTAGCTTATAAAACAATAAATTTTTGATTTTTAACCAAAATTTGCCTTGACGGGTGATAATCAAAGGCCAAAATGACATTTCTCGTAAATTTTGAAGTATAATTAGTGGAAATGTCAAAAGTTTGTTAACTCTTTCCACTAATTGAAAATTACTACCACTAATTCCACTGATTTCGAGGTTCTGAATGAAGCTTTAATCTTCAACATATGATTTTGTCAATTTGCAGTGCTGTCTACGCTACTACGTTATTGCTACCATTAGTAGGGTTGCCAGACTTGATGAGGACAGATGTCCTCCTTTTTTGGCAATTTGTTAATGTCCGGCCGGCTTTTCTTTATGTCCGGCTTTTTTCCATTTTACGAAAAATTGTTAATTAATTTCGATTTTTATAATACTAAAAAGTGCAAAGTGCAAACGGCGAACCGGCAACCGGTCAACCATAAAAATCAAACCAAGACCGGTTCATTAGTGTATAAGATAAAAAAGAAAATAATTTGATTGAAATTTTAGCTTTGTTCGGATTCTTGTTATTACCGATTCTGAACCGTCCTAGAACTCTGCAGCGCATGCGCAAATGAAATAATGTCTTCATATTTCCTTCTGCGCATATGCATCACAGTTCTAGGACGGTTCTGAATCGGTAATAACAAGAACCCGAACAAAGCTTTTATAAGCTTGTGTAAATGCTTAATAAGTAAAGAAATGTCCGGCTTTTTTTATCAAAAATCAGGCTTTTTTGTACAATTGTCCTACTTTTATACAGTGTCCATCTGGCAACCCTAACCATTAGTGTACCCAAAATGCATTAGTGTACCCAAAATGCTTGTTCCAAACAGGTAAAAGCCTAACATTTAGGAAATACATTTAGCATTGACATGATCATGTGTTGATGTTGGCATTTGCCTGGTTTTGCCTGATCAGTTTTAATTTAAAAATAGATGCAGTTGGGATTCAAGACAACAAGTTGAGTTATTATGAAAACATTACAAAAAACAGTAAAAAATGGGATTACAGAAGACAAAAACATCAAAAACTACAATAAAAAATTTGTACAAACTGCAATCGAGAGAGAGGAAATCTACAAAAGCTAAGAAAAAAAAAGAAATCTACAAAAAGCTAAGAAATCCTTCCTAATCGGAAAGAAGCAGCAAACACTAACAGAATAACTAACAAAAACTAAATAAGAAGCCTAGTAAGAAAATTCTAAAGCGACATATAAAAGCTCCAGGAAACATACATAAATAAAAGATTGCCCTTATTACAAGATAACACCCCTCAGTTTCTTGTGGCAGAAGTAGAAAATGCGCTTAAACATTTGACAACGGAACGACGGAAATTTGACAGGAATTTGAAATACTTAAATACGCTGGTAAAAGAACATGATAACTCCTAGCAAATATACACCAACTGCCTAAGAAGAAAACATATACTGCAAAATTGGAATAGCGTCAAAATAACACTAATTCATGAGAAAGGCATAAAAGAAGACATCAAAAACTATAAACCAATAAGTCTACTAACAGTTACATACAAGATATTTACAAAAATAATAAGAACATTAGATGCTGCACAACCATGAGAACCATGAGAACAAGCAGACTTTAGAAGCGGCTTCAGCACAATTGAACAGGGTGGCTCCTCTCATACGAAGCGGAGACTCCAAGGACAACGGTAGCTTATATCGAAGTGAAATTTTTGGAGCATAATATGTATGTTAATTGAAATCTTTTATAAAAATATATGGAGTTATACAGGGTGTCATGGAACACTCTATATGTTAATTGATTTTCGGATTCTAGGAAAAAAATAAATGTGAGTTCTATTAAATAAGCATATGCCTAAAATGTAAGGACTTTAACATATTTTGTATTTGGTGAAAATGAAGAGTAAATTTTAAATTTTAATAATAGCTGCCTATATTTTAATTTAGCCTGCATAGTTATTGGGGGGCAAGAAAGACTGACATCAGACGGACTACAAAAATTACAGTACTATACTTACTATCAATATCTCCCTTGTACGGATTTATCTATACCCGCTCAACTTGCACCGACATACCTCTCTACTGATTTATATACACGGCAATATATTAATCGGTGGCCTTTAAGTATTGTACATGAATTAAATAACTTTTAAAACTGTTGTTGGTCGCGCTATCACCCATCGTATCGTCATATGGTGTACGAATGCCTTCGCTGCTGGGAGCTCTCGCTAGCAGGTTGCCATGTGTTATGTAACGTGTAACATGCGTTCGAATGGAAATTCTACGTTTGCCGCCGTTTAAGGTTAACGGCGAAGGTAGGGTAACATGGTAGAAATGTCTATCCGTGTTCTTTACTTTACAGCGTTAAAGTAAAAACGCCTAGGTACTTTTTGTAGTTGGAAGGAAATGACATACGAAATGAATGAGACTTTTAAGTATAAACTTAAGTTAATTACTATAGAAGCGAATCAATGGTATTTGTACCAATTTTGGAGTTTGAATATCCCATAACATGCAATGTGGAACAGAAAGATGAATATTTTGATTCTGTGTGTGTCAAAATCCAGCAACATTGTTAAGGTAAGTGTGAATCATTATTGCATTTAATAGCTTAATAAGTCATAATAATAGCTTAATAAGTCATAATAGCTTAATAAGTCATAAGCTTAATGAGGTGTTACAATAGGAAAATAAAACTCTAAAAAAGGGCACAAACATAGTGGGGTATTTCATCTCGACGCGATGTGCGCCACTATTCTCGCCACATGCTAGCCGCGATGCTTCCATCGGATGCCTACGCGCACTGTTTTAAGTGCGCGTAGGCATGCGATGTAAGCATCGTGGCTAGCATCCTGGCGAGTATAGTGGTGCGCATCGCGTCGAGATCAAATGCCCCACTATATTTTGTACCCTAATTCACCTCAAGATACCAAAACACTATTTTTGATACTGGACGCGCGTTTTGCTAACCACGTCATCATGCTAGCAGACGATGACTAAAACTCAGTTTTAATGAGGTTTTAATCATCTCCTGATGTTAAGCGACGTAAGGCGATACTAGTGGATGGACGGGTGACCGGTTCGAAACTCTGTATCGTGCTGTTGTCCAAAAAAGGCAAAAGTTAAAATCTATTGACACACACTGCTCATTCACGCCGCACAGTGGGGCCGATTGCCATTTTTGCGGCCAGAACCTTATAAAACAGAAGTTGCTTTTTCAAAAAGTTTTGATGACCATAGAATACAGAAAAGACCTAAATATTATATTATGCACAGAAAAAATTTTTGGATGCAGATCTGTAACCAGTGAAGGGCTGTAATGTCCAAGGTTTAGATCTACCGTGTATAATAATTGCAATTTGTAGGGCCCGAATAATAAGTAAAATTTCTTGGTTAATTTTTAAATACAATTAATTTTTTGCATTTTTTATAAAAGCACAATACTACTTGACTATTTCTAGCTATATTTTGAAAAAAAAAACTTTTTCACTGATGCATACTAAATTAATTAATAAATTAGTATAATATAAAAAATAAAATATGCTATTTAACCTGGAGTTTTGTTGAGTGCCCAAAGTTACCCAATTTATTGGCTGATGTTTTTTGAAAGATTGGATATTACCCTTCATGTATTTGTTACCATCTTGCGTAACTTTGCGCAACTTTAAAAAATATATTTTTAAATGTAAGTATGTCCCTGGTATACTTTGAGTAATAGATACTATAGGTCTTTATGATTTATTTAGATTAAGTTCGTGTGATTTTAATAAAATCTGATACTCATGAATAGCCTGTAATGAAGCACATTGTTAGGGGGTCTAAGGGTCCTAGACCCTTCAGTCCCACCCCACCTCAAATCTACAAATTTTGTGGGTTTTAACTGAATTAGTGCTTAGATCGAGGCTTAGATAATATACAATGTCCCCACTCCTTTTTTATCTTTTTAATGGAACAACATGGAGATTTGAAGTAAGGCAATATGTTTAAAAATATTACGTTTTAGTCTAAATATGACAGTTTAAAATTTCAAGATGGCGGCTTAACTTATTAAATATCCGCACGTAAATTCAAACTATGATATGTACTAAAATAATGAACCGATTTTAAAAATTTAAGCATTTAAACAAATTATTTTTAACTAACCTAACCTAACACATTACATAACGCTAAATTTCAAATCTTTTAGTTGCTCCAATCCAAAAAATAGAAGGAAAAAAAATTCCAGCACCCAAAACCACCCTTTCTCAGAAATGGTTATTAAAATTTTTGGAACCCCCCCATTATCCGAAATTAATTTTTAGATGCCTGTAATAGGTACTCGAAAAATCTAGCCCGTACTTTCTTGATTACTTGCCGACTACTCATTTTGAGACATGTGAGACCACGATTGAAAATAATTATTTTTTTACTTCTTCAAAACTAGAATCCAGAAACAATATTTATTTTTTTATCAAAGTTGTTGGTTACATACGGATAAAAAAAATATCAAACAGACCGATAAACAGACAGAAAGACACACAGACATGCCACAAGACAACAATATTCGAAATGGCTTGCAAGGCAAAAGCGTAAAAGTTTTTCATCCGGGTATTTTTTCTCACATTATATTGATGAGCTAATATGATGGGTATATACGTGAAGTATAATTTAATTAACTAAAATTTTGAAGATTGACTACCTAGAAATTCAATTAAGCAAAAACTGTTAAATTCTATATATTTTTGGTTGATCCATATATCTTTGAAGGTTTTGGCCAACGATTCTTTAATCGGCCCCACCCTGCGCCGGTTCGAGGCCGGATATCACGTGAGTAAGAGTCGATTTAGACATTTGCCAAGTCGGTAGGCCATTGACCATGATATGGCCGAGGACCGCGGTTCGGATTCCGCGTAAACAAAGTAGGCCATGTCCAGATTAGCTCTGGCAGCAAAAAGGAGACGTTAACTGAAATCTTTACTTTTTATCTCCTGGTGATGTTAACATGGTTAGCATCTTAGACAAGGAATGAGAGGGGACGGGTAACACACATATTCTTCTGTGATCGGATAGTGAGGCCAAAATTCGATCGGTGGCCATACTTTGGTGACAAGATTTCGAGGTGACACCGAGCGAATTTTTATGTTTTTTTGTGACAACTGTTTTGTTTTAAATTTATAAACTGTGTTGTCTAGTATGCTGAGATGTTCAGAGTATGGCTGCAAAGGCCGAAGTGAGAAAAAAGTGGCTGGAATTACATCTCAAAGGTAAAAATCGATACACAACTTTTGTTATGTAGTCATAAAATGTACATTTTTTTCATTATAGCAGTAAAAATATGTAAAATGTTTTTAATATGTCTTGTACCACATCCAAACCAAACTATTTTTAATAATTCCAAGTAGTATTTTCAATATCCTGTATTATAATTAATGTTTGAAACTATAAATATTGCTACTCAAACCGTTTCACCAGTGCCGTAGGGAATTATAATCAGAGAAATACAATTTCCGCAATAAACATTTTTTAATATATTTTACATGTAAAAAAATGTATAAAGTATTGTTATCAAATATGTAAAATAATAGTAAACTATAAAAAAAATTAAAAATTCTAGTGATAAAAAATCTATATGTATAGTTGTTATATAAAACTTAAATTTACCTGCCAAAATTTGTTGGGGGTGGACAAATTTGTGGTGGGCTACTTGTTACTACATACATATATTTTTTTTATATATTCTTTTAAAAAATTTGCTAATTTAAGTGTATAATAATAGTTTCAGTGAGTGATTAATAAAAATTTAAAAATAAATAAAATAACACAAAGCTTCTAGAATTGTTTTATTTTTTGTGGATAAATTCGGATATTCTTAAAAATAGGATATTCTTATGATTGAAGGTAACAAGTATTAAAAATTACATTATTCATTGAATCCGTACGACCGTACGCAAGTGTGAAGGGTAATGGCTAGATTCATTATTATACCGTATGGTCGAAAAAAAACGACGTCCAGTTGGCTTGTAAATGACGATCGACGACATTCCCCATATAATTTTACATATAAAATGACAGCGATCTTTATTTCATAGCCATCGCTGATGCCGTCTTTTTTCGATGTCTTTTTGTATAGTTTTTATGTCATTTTATATGTAGAATTATATGGGGAATGTCATCGATCGTAATTTACAAGCCAACTGGACGTCGTTTTTTTTTCGATTATACTGTATAATAATGAATCTAGCCAATTCCCTTCACACTTGCTTACGGATTCAATTAATAATGTAATTTTTAATATTCATTTGTGAAATTGTCATTTCCAAACAAACAAGACGCCGTTTTTTTCGATCATACAGTATATATGTACAGTACGTCTGCTGGATCTGTGTCTATGAAAGGAATGCGGACAAAAAACATTTAAATAAACAGCAATATATTTTATACGTCGACTTGACGAGTACGTCACCGCAAATCGGTCCGCCCACTCATTTTTTACGAAAAACATCGAGAGAATATCGTTTCCCCTCTCACGGATACCCCGTAGCTACAGAACGGACAGACGTACTGTATATACACGTTTAAAATATATGTTATTACATTATTTTTTTATTTAATTATACATTATACACTCGTTAATAAATAAATAATTGTCTTGATAATCAGTCCACTGTGAACTGTGACTGTTAAATAAATTTTGCATTATCGATTTAGATATTCTAATATTATAAAGGTGAGATTATAAAATACAAAATTGTTCAATACGTCTGTTGGATCTGTGTCTATGAAAGGAATGCGGCCAAAAAACATTTAAATAAACAGAAATATATTTTATACGTCAACTTGACGAGTACGTCACCGCTAATCGCTCCGCCCACTCATTTTATTGGCTACTTGCAAATTTGTCGAATTTTTATTGATGGGACGCGTCGTCTAATTTTTTACGAAAAGCATCAAGAGAATATCGTTTCCCCTCTCACGGATACCCCGTAGCTACAGAACGGACAGACGTACTGTATATGCATTACTCAAAAATGAACGATATATTAGTTTACGTTTTAATAAATATTTTGTACCGTCTAGGTACAAGCTAATTTCTGATGCTACGCCATTGGAGAATTTCACGTGGTGACAACTTGCCTCACTTTCAGCTGCCGTGTTACCTACCCTCTCTCTTTCCTTGTCTAAGGTTAGCATCATCAACAGTGGCTCAATTAGACACATACTTTTAGGGGGTCTCAAGTCTTTTGGGGGCTTAGATCACTATAAGATAATATTGATTTGAGTAAATAAATAAAAAATAGTAAATGTATGTTTTTTTACTCAATTGTTTTATACAGGTACAGACAACTTAATACTCTACCAAACCAAACTAATTACAAAATGTGTAGGTGGCGCCGTCTACAAGTAGGAGTCATATTGACCACAAAATCAAGTTTACCATGTCAAAAAAAAACTCTCAGACACAGAATGTTCATCCAAATAGTGACGTTACTTATTATAAATTATATACATATATTATAATAAATTATTTGGAAAAAATCGAAGTAAAAATGGCACTTCTACACCCTGTATCTCCTAAACTAAGCCATTTTAGGACATACATTATAACCAAAAAATTGTTTACTTATTTTTATCTGCAGAATATGCTGCCGAAGTTTCCGGTATACTGTTTAGACCACCCTGTAGGTAGTAGGTATATAAAATTATTTCTATTCGATTTTAGATTATCCAAAAAAATAAACGATGTAATTTTCCTAATTAAAGAGATGAAGAAAACCGATAACCTCTATTTCCATTGTAACCAGAATTTCCCACGATTGAGATAGGGAAAAAAGGGACACTTTTTACCCGTTTCGACGCTATTTTTTCGGAACACCTGGAGCAATGGGTTAAGCAAACAATGCGTCCGATTCATCGGGCAGGTACTCGAAAGCGCGAAAACGGGTCAAAGACGTGAGTGGGAGGGTCGGTGCGGTACTGCCGCAACCATGGGAATGGCGGTTTACAAGTTTCGTATGCGGGGAACGATGCGCCCGCCGCGCTGAGAATACATTATAACTAGCGATGCGATCGAAAGAATCAACGATTCGATCGAATAGGGAATTAAATTGTCGATGGTAATACGTTGGAGGACGTGCGTGTGTTAGTGCAATGTAAATTTAAATTGATTTTGTGGGTTTATAAAGTTATTATATTTTATAAATATCATTTACAATCGTCATTATTTTCAGCTTATTCAACTATTTTCAGTTATGGTGTAGCCTCCCACACATTCTCTCTTTGTAGTTGGGCCCATTGTTGTCTATTGTTGGTTATGCAGGCCCAAGTTATCCCTGCCAATTTCCTAATATCACGATCCCATCTCAGGTTTTATCTTCTTCTAGGTCTCTTAATTCCTCATTGCTCTTAATTCCTCGTACCATGCTGTAATTTTTGTGATCCATCTGTTGTCCGTCCTTCTTGCTAGGTGTCCTGCCCATTGCCACTTGAGGGATTTGATTCTGAAATAACATTTATTAACTATTTCTTTTAGATACATAAAATCTATATTAAAAATCTACATAGTGATAAGCGTGAATGGTCTTGGTCTCGCGGTCTTGCACAGAAAGTAAGGCAAGATTAAGGCCAAGACTGACAAGGGCAAGACTTGAGCAAGATCGAGACACAGCACGCAAGATCCTTGTGGTTAGTAAAAAAGTATATTTTTCCAGTATAATTTATTAAATTAAAAATAATAAAAAACGGTCACCCGAAACTATTGCTGGTAAACACGTAGGTACGTTGTTTACGTAAAAAAGGTCTTTTGATAAAAATCGCTACGAGTAATAGTTCTCGAGATATTTGAAATTGAAGTTATCAATACCTGTCATCATTGAAATAAATTAAATATGTTGACTATACATAGTTATTAGACCGAAATCATAAATTTGAAATGTTTTGTGTCAATAGTTCAACAGAAAAACTGTTTTATCGTCATTTTTTCGCAGAAAAATTTATAAATAAATAAATAAATAAATAAATAGTCGTTTATTTCCGACAGGCCGAAGCCCACTTACAGGAAATTCGAAACAGTAATATATCTTAAAATTGTACAAATAAGAATAAAAAATACATAATTATAACAGGTATTAAATATTACACTAAAATACAAAAATAAAATATAAAAATTAATTAACTAATACAGACTAAACGGGATGGCCAGTAATATCATAGAATGTTTTGAGAATAATGGGGAGACTGTCATGAAATACATCTACTGGAGTGGAAATTCGATTAAGATTCTGACACATTCTGTAAATCGGACTCTGCAGCAATATGTTAGATCTCGTAAAAGCAAGGAAAAAAGCAGGTTGCCTTCTGGCCCCTAAACGAGGTACAAGAAATGGCAGTTGCTCGAGCAGAGATGGAGAATCAATTTTAAAATTTGCAAGCTTGTACGGAAAAGACATCGACTGCAGGTCACGACGTGTACTTAACGGCAATTCACCAAATCTATCCAATATATGCGCATGATCTATACCCCGATGAGGATAGATTCCGTCTTCTCTAAACACAGCGTATTTTAGAAATCGCCGTTGAACCGACTCAACAGATTGCACATGACAATTATAAATAGGGGACCACATAAATGAGCCATAATCAAGCTTCGACCTCACATAAGAGAAATACAGTATTTTGATGGTTGATAAATTGGAAAAATGCTTACTGCTACGTAATACAAAGCCGAGTGTTCTAGAGGCGTGAACCACCATTTGATCGATGTGAGGAATAAAGGAGAATCTTTCGTCGAAAATAATTCCTAGATCCTTTATAACCGAGAGTCTGTTAAATGTTGCTTCGTTTATAGTGTAATTGAATTTAACTGGGCTTTTAGTTCGAGAGTAAGAAACAACATTACATTTAAAGATGTTAAGATTCAATCTGTTGGTCAAACACCACTCACTAAGCAAGTCAACGCTTTCCTGGAGAGACACATAATCTCTGACAGTATCTATACGGTTAAATAATTTAAGATCATCAGCATATGCAAGTCTATGACAGTAGGGCATTGAAACAAGGTCGTTAATAAATATATTGAAAAGAAGCGGCCCCAAATTAGAACCTTGTGGAACGCCTGACGTAGGTGTAAAAAGGTTAGATTTGAACCCTTCAAGCTCGACATACTGACTGCGACCGAGAAGGTATGATTTTAACAAAGATAAAAGCTCGATCGAGAATCCAAATTGATCAGACAACTTTTGGAGTAGTATATGGTGGTCAATCTGGTGAAATGCCTTGCTAAAATCAGTCTTGATGACATCCACTTGGCTCCTTATATTAATGGCATCACAGACAAAGGAGGAAAAAGAACAGAGATTCGTTATACAAGATCTTTGAGAGTAAAAGCCATGTTGATAAATAGAAAGCTTGCTTTTGATTTTAAAAAATAGAAATTTATGTAGAATAATCTCAAATACTTTGAAAAAGTTGCATAATATAGAAATACCTCTATAGTTTTCAATAAGAGATGGGTCATCTTTTTTAAAAACAGGACATACCTTGGCAACCTTCCAGATCTCAGGAAAAACACCATGTTTTAACGATAGATTGAAAATATGGCAGAGGGGAGCACACAGGACAGTTGAACAGTCCTTTACCAAAAAACGAGGAATGCCATTAGAGCCAGATGTGGCTTTATTCTTTAACATCTTACATGCTGAAATTACATCCTCAGAAGTAATTGAGGGAATACCGATTGACTCATACTGGTGTAAAGTACTAACAAACCCCCGTTGTCCCGAGACCCTGTTGACACTTTTAAAGAATTCAGCAAAAGCCAACACGATGTTATGGGGCCCACTGACTTGTTGATTAGCATAATTCATCGTAGCTGGTATGCGTGCCTGAGCCTTCTTACTTCGGATAAAGGACCAAAAGTTAGAAGAATCATTGTTAATGTTGAACTCGGCATTCCCAATAAACTCTCTATAGGCAAGCTGAGACTGCGACTTAATCTGGCTACGTAAGTACCTAAACTTCCCAAGGTCAGCAGCGGATTTGTGAATCTGTAGACGACGACGTACTTTTTCCTTTAGAAAAATGTTGTTTATAATTTTTTTGGTAAACCATTGGGTAAAACGCCTTTTTCTAGGAGACTTCAAAGGAACGCAGGTAGCAAAGTTGTTATTGAGAATCTCGTAAAATGCACCACAAGCATCTGTAACATCAGAGGAATCTATAACAGGGGACCAGTCACTGTGCAGTATTAACTCATATAACCTGGGGTAATCAGCAATGTTGTAATCAGCAATGTTGTAATCAGCAAGGAATCAGCAATGTTAATCCACAACAAATCACGAAAACTCACAAAAATTCACGGACGCGATATAAACAAACAACATAACCATGTCATCCAAAAAAAATATAAAAAAATTTATGAATAATTTAAAAGATAATAATTTCCCAAATTTATTATTATTTAAGTAGGAGTCATATTGATATCAAAATCAAATTTCTCATGTAAAAAACTCGCAGACACCAATGTTCATCCAAATATAGACGTTATTTCAGAAATTGTTCAGAAAAAATCGAAATAAAAAGGAAATTTCTACACCCTGTATCTTCGAAACTAAGCACTTTATGATACACATTTATACGAACTTTTTTACTTATTTTTGCTGCCGCAGTTTCCGGAAAACAGTTTGGACCACCCTGTATAAGCCTCTTGTTCTGCGGCTGTTCCATTGATTTATGCAAAAATAATTAGTGATGGGATAACTCGAGAGAATTTTCGCTCGAGTATGATTATTAAAATAACCGACATCGCTCGATTATGAACGAGAGATGCAAGTGACGAGTTACGAGCGACGAGCGCAAGCCATCCTTGAATGAAATAAATTGAAATCCGATTTTAATGTGACATACTCGATACAAAGCCGAGTAGATTTTCTACATACATTGCAGGTAGCAAATTTATATGTTATCCGTTATCCGTTGCCTATCTGAGTGAGAAAATTTTACATCCTACATCGACAATGTTATAAACTAAACCACCTAGCCACTCGCCGCTCGCATCGTCGCTCGTCGCTTGCTACTTGCCACTTGCCTTTGCATTACCGAAAGAATGTGTGCTCTGCGCACGCAACTTACTACTTGGCGTTACGAGTTGCGAGTACAACAAGCGACGGGCGAAAAACGGTATTTTTAAATAAGGGCGAAGTTTCGCTCGAGCGATCGCTCGATTATTAAAATGGCTGGAAACTCGAGTACCCGATTAGTGAAATTAATCGGTTTTTCCCATCATTAAAGATAACCACGGGTTGCTTATATAACTAAGCATTGTTGTCTCCGCGCGTTGCTGATATGAATTTTTAATATTTTTAATAAATGTAAATTTTGCTATATCCCTCAGAACAGTTTCCATAAAAATTAAATCCAGAAAAACTCTCGGAAAAACTAAACTTAAATTTCTATCAGTCGTTTTTTTTTGAAATTAATATTACACAACAATGATTGACATACATAGTTGGTTATTCTGTTCATTTGGCTGAAAATAAATTTAAGAAATTGGAATTTATTATCGGTTATTTTCATTAGCGTCAAAACAGACGAATAATTAAATATGATGAATTTTTGACGATATACAGGGTGGTTCAAATCGTATTCGGTTTGGCACTGGCAGCGTATTTTAGCAGTAGATTAGAATAAGTAAAAAGTTCATATAAATGTATGTCCTAAAATGCTTAGTTTCGGAGATACAGGGTGTAGAAATTTCATTTTTATTTCGTTTTTTTCCAAATAATTTCTGAACTAACATCGATATTTAGATGAAAATTGGTGTCTGGGAGTTTTTTGAGATGAGAAATTTAATTTCGATGTCAATATGACACCTCCCAAGTAGCATTTGTACGTTATCTAACGTCGGGTATACGTCGCGTTCAATAAACCCGACGTCGGGTACCAACATCGGTTCGACCGCCTGACGACCCTTATTTTCACCTAAATGGGGAATACAGATTCGGGTCGCCTCGACGTCGGTATCTGACCTAATAGGGAATGTAATTCTACCAATTACCAACGTCATATTACGTTGGATTTTAGTTACTTAAAATTCGTCGCTAAGCACTTACGTTACGTTTGGTTTCATATTCGCTACCAAGAATACATAAAAACCTAACCAAACTACCTAATTACAAATGGATTCATAATCACTCCTCGAATAGAACTATAAGTGCCTATCTAATTTCATATTATAATAATTCTGAATCATTAATCCAGACATCAGTTTTGTCAACGGATGTCACTTTTTTGATATATCTGATTAAAATATCCGGAAAACAACGAGCGCCTTCAAAAGTAGGTAGATTTATGAAATAGAAATATCTATAAAAAAGTAACTCGCAAAATATTTTTTTTATTTTCTAGCTGGTTTAATCATAAAACTGTACTGTGGTTCCCCCCAAACTCAACCTTATCAATATTATTCTACTAGAAATCGGAATGTGAATATAAATTTTAAAAACAACAAACGATTTTAAAATGGCTGACAATCGGATACCTGTTAAGAATAGCGGATTTCTGTGTCCGACTTAATATGAACTACCAATATACCAATTCCGACCGGGTCTCCAACATTAGTCGTCTGACACGACCGAAGTCATCAAACCGGACGACCGGCAATCGTATTATTACGTATATAATTCCAACGTACGCCACGTAACCTCACTTTGCGTATCAGTGATTTGTGGATTTGTGCAACTATATTTTAGTTTTTGTTTTCTCTTTAAAACAATGGGCAGCCACTTTTTTAAGATAGTATATACAGAATTTAAAAGAATTGGAACCAGTACCTCACATGTGGGAGGAGGATGGGGTCTGTTGGTTTCCTAAGCTAACAAATGAAATTAAGATGCACCAGTGTAATGCAGCATCTCTTCCGGATAAAAAGCATTCGTGGGCGGAGGGAAGACATCACTACTACTATTATTATTTTGCAAAAGCCTCGACCCCTTTCTGTAAAATGTAGATGAATGTCTAAATGCCTTTCTAGTGTTTTTTTAAGCATAATAAAAAAAAGTTTGTTTACAAAAACTTTTTAGTAGGTTATGTTCATGATGTGTATTAGGCCGCAAATGTTACTTAATGGGTTGTATTTACGGACGTAAATAGAGATACGTAAATTAGGTTAAAAATATGAACATAAAATACAACAAAATATAATTGGACGTTACTTTAGGGATTATCAGTGAGACGTATCCTATTCGGACAATGGGTAGACGTCGGGCTAGTTCAAGTATAGGTACGTCGTGCAAGCCAACGTTGGAACGACGTTGAGAAATTAATAAAAATGGTACGTTGTTATTTTGTACGTCGACAGATCGTTGGATTTACCGACTCGGATCCAACGACGTCACTTTTAATAGGAAAGCGACGTCACCAGTAGTATCACCAGCACCCGACCTAAATTTGCACAAAGTCTGACGTCGCTTCAGGTCAGATTTAGTTCGAAGTCAGATAGATGCTACTTGGGCCTACTTCTAGAGGGCGTCACCTACATATTTTTAACTGATTTAAAGAGTAAAAACTTTCAGCCCGAACCTGTATAAAACTACTGGGTGAAAAAATAAGTTGAAATCAAAACGCGTTTAGAAAAGTCACGAAAATTCAACAATATTTTCATGATTTCCTTAATTTTCTCTAAAGCGGTGTGGAAATTTGAAAAAGTATAAACGGGTTTAAGGTGCCCGGTGACGCAGAGGTACAGCCTCGGGGACAGCTCTCGTCTTCCAATCGCAAGGTTGTGGGTTCAAATCCTACACCGGGCATTTCATCAGCAGACGATTTTTAATAAAATAAAAATAATTTGGGTACCTAGGTCAACTCAACCTTAAAAGAATACTTGTGATTCACAATCCTGAGGTAATAATCGGCGGTTGAAGCGTAGTGCTAGCCACATTACCTTCCTTGTATACCGAACGGCTCTAGCATGGCAAGCTGTACCTTGCTACTCCCAAGGCGTTAAACGCTATATACGGGAGCTATTATTATATTATTATTATAAACGAGATTAACCATTTTAGAACAAGCAAAAATTTTTCTGGAGAATGTATTTTTCTCAAAATGTCAATAACAAAAAAAGGTTTTCCTCTTGTAAAGACAATCCGAGGACATACGGTATATAATTAATCTATCTTTGTCTATCATGTCTATATTTTTTTATTTCTGCTTATATTTTTTTCTTCTGATGTAAATAATTACTTCTTTCAAATGAGTAATAACCACTCATAGTACATGTCACTGTCAAGAGTACCAACAAGCTTGATTACCGTGTAACAATATATGCTTTAATATCATTGAAAAAATTATAATAAAGCGCAACATCATTCTCCTGCTACACTCTACATGTATTTGTTTTGTTTTAATCAGATTTCTAGAGTCTATTGTTCAATGTAGACGCTTATTGTTCTTTAACTTACACATTACTTACCGCTCAAACTTATTGTGAACACTAAAATTCTGTTCTCAGAATTATTTTATATCGCTTCGCTAGAGATGAACGATTTTTGAAAATTATAGTAATTTGCACACCTACATTTTTTTAATAAACTGATGCGACATAAACAACATCGGCAGTTCAATGGAAAGCGCGGTTTATGACCAGCCTACGGTTATAAAGTTGCCTAAAACAATTAAAGATTATTCAAAAGGATTCCGCTTTTAATTAATGTTGTTTTTAATTATTATACACATGTTTATTTATTATACGCAGTTACGCTGCGTTTTTTTTCTTCATAAACACGTTTTAATATATAGTGGGCGTGTCCTTACATAAAACACTTAAAATTTTAATTAAATTAAACCATAAAAATCTACAAGATGTACTGTTCAATTTGTGAAGTTTGAAACTTTCGTCATAATTTTCGGCGCCAAATTGCTTTTCACGTATTTCCTGACTTGGTCCATGAGTTGTAAACTAAGAATAACAAATTTAATAACAAAATATTAAACAATGTCAAATTTATTGTAGCCTACCCGCAGTATACAATGAATAAATACGTTCTCTAATAATATGTTCATGGATCTTATAAGCAGGAATTCCACGGGACAAACGAATGTTGTGACTTGTTTTGCTGTTTTTTGTTCTTTATCTTTCACGATTCCTCTGAAATTTCACAAAAATATCAAAAAGTGATAAAAATTATTTTCAAAAAATTTAGGAGAAACTATCGGAGTCGTTAAAATTTAACAACTTTGACAGTCGGCGATCCGTATTGTTCGATTTCGGCGGGTAATACAAATACGATGTTTGTCTTTTTCTATTCGTGCACATTAGACAAAGAAGTACAATCCTTTATACGCAATGAAGGTGATCTGTATGTAAACAGAAAAAAATAATCGTACGATGTAAGAAATATAATGGACTTACGTTTTTGACGCAAAATTTCCATTTCATGTGATAAACATGGATAAGAGAGAGAATGACAATCTGTGACAAAAGTTTCAAACTTCGCAAATTGAACAGTAGACTAACCAATATAGATTGATTTTTTTGAACCAACATATGCAAGCAAAACATAAACAAACCGTTTGTTTATTTACAGTTTGATTTAATCACAACATTAATACAAAACATTTTTCAGTTAATCAACCAAGTTTTAAGGTATACCGGGTGCGTCTCAAAAGTGGCTCACCCCTATATTTTTTTTTTTATATTTTTAGATAAAACGACGAGAGATTTGGTATGTTAGTATATGACATAAATTAAGACTGATTGACATAAACAATTATTTTCGGTCGCTTCCAGTTTCACTGGTAAAACTTTTGATTTTTAAGGTATTTTTTTTACTTTATTCGATAGAAAATGACACTCTGAATAGATTGATAATAATATAATAATAATAAGAACATAATCATATGTCAACTTTTGACATTTTCGCATATGGTTTATTTGAAATTGTAAAATGCGATTCATAATGACAATTTCACTCGAAATACCAAGTATGTGGTATCAAATTATTCATAAACAAATGCTTTTTCCAAATATGCTAATGAGCCACCATTTTTCCATTTGAAAGAATTGAGATATGACTAAAAATACGATTTGGGTATCTTCTAACCGGCCACGACAAGACACTAAAGATATTAGACGATCAAATCTATTTTTCCAAGGCTCCTTGATTAAAAATAGTGTTTTTAACACAGCCATGTTAAATTTTAATCTAGAGCGCTAGATTAAAATTTAACATACAATTTATTTTTGAGCGAATATGTCAAAAGTTGACATATGATATATTATTCGATTCAGAGTGTCATTTTCTATCGAATAAAGTAAAAAAATACCGAGGGTGCCATTTAAAAATCAAAAGTTGTAGTCATTTCCGGCAAAACAGGAAGTGACCGAAAACAACTGAATACGTTAATCAATCCTAATTTATGTCATATACTAACATACCAAATCTCGTTTTTTTATCTGAAAAAAATAAAAAAGTTATAGGGGTGTGTCACTTTTGCAACGCACCCGGTATAATTCAGTAAGTGTTATTAAAAATAAAATATTTAGTTTTATTTATGTTGTGTTATATTTATTCCTGTACAATATTAAAAAAAATTATACATTAAAAGTTATACAGGGTAAATTTTCTACGATATTCTCTATGGTTATCTCGGAAACTACCGCAGATATAGAGTCGGTTAAATAGGCAAGAATTGAAGGGGTGGCTGCAATAACCAGTCAGCTCCATTTTAATAAAATTGTGGGAAATCGAAAAAGAGCTGCTCGGTTCTTGCTGCAAACTCAGAGCAAGGCAGCTTTAACTAAAGTCGCCATTTATGTACTATTATATTGAGAGAACTGACTCTTGCAAGAAACGATCGGCCAATTTTTTTAAAGAGTAACTCCTTAAAAGTCTCATTTTCAAAAAAAAAGTGGAGCTGTCTGGTTACTGCAGCCACCCCTTCTATTGCAGTTTTGTGAGGACATAAATATGCGTCTTTCAGATTTTTGATTACTAGAGATATTTCGAAGGAAACAAATTTCGGCTATTTTAAAAACGGTCCCTAATTCCATTATAATCTCTATTTTAGACAAAAAGTTTTCAGATAAAAGTTCTAGATCCTATATCATAATATATATCCTAATATACTTAATGGCCTTAATGAGATTGTGTTGTCCGATTTTTTCTAAAGCCTGTCATTTTTGACATATATGTTACAAACATATGTTTGTTTTGGGAACCATAGTTGGCCATGACTTCATAAAAAGCGCCATTTTTTAAGCTTTTCGGCGATATAAGCTATAATATATTTTTTTAGAAAAAAATACTTCGATCTACTGAGATGTTCCTCAACGAACACCTCAGTAGGCCGAAGCTGAGAAACAAGGGCGAATGCAGATTCTGTGGGGAAAATGGGAAAATACCAGAACACCTTAGCACTGATTTCGCCGAGACGACGACCCACAGTGCTTCGTCCCATGGACAAAAATCGAAAAAATAGTTAAAATTTACTAATATCTGAATATGTAATTTTATACTTATAGCAATGTTCAATCATCCTGTATATTATTTTTCATAATCAGTGTTTTTTGTTAGCAAATATTTTCACTAAAAATAAGTTTTGCGATCATATATCAGTGAAATTGTCTTATATCAGTGAAAAGAATAACATTCATAGTAGTTCTGTATATGGAGTTAAACGGTACGTACTTAATTGAAAGCCACTATGGATATTGTTAAACAAGGTATGTACTTTAAATTTATTTCTAAACAATTCGTGATTGTTTAGTTTTTATTTATTTTAAGATGAATCTTAAATGTGTATAAAAATTTTACGTTTTCAAACTTCAAAAGGCATTTAAAAAAAACATATCAAAACATATCGTAATTATTGAATATATTTGTTGTCATATTCATACACTTTTAATTTTGTATAGTTCACCTGCGTCTGCTTGCGACGAACTTTATTTTATAATACTTTTCAAATGGAGTAAAATTGATAAGCAATGCCGATCTGGTTAATACTTAGCTTGATCATAAGGACAAGAACTCAAAATTATTTGTATTTCAAAAAATGTGTTCTTTATTAGATATTGATGAACCTTCCAGTCAAATAAGACACCACCTGTGCCTGAAATAGCCCACTATGTTGGAGCGAAACGTCGCATAAAAAAAGTTTCCATCTTTCAATTTATTATAAGAACTCATACCCAAGAAAAGGAAAAAATAATATATGGATATGGTCTCTTAAAGAGGTAACTATTAACATCCGAACCCCTCATACCAACAAAGGGAACACGCGAAACAACGCGAAAAAGTAACATATTAGAAAATGATGTACAGAAACATCTTATAATATGTGAGGATAATTCATCTACCTGTGATTTGGATACTATAAATTTGGAAGATTCTGTCAGCAGTGATTCTTCTGAATCAGAGTAGTTACGATCTATGCATTTTTTTTTTATCCTAAAGTAAATTTATAGTATTTTAAGTTTTTTTTTTAATTAAATATAGCATTAATGTTTCTTTTTCATTAAAGAAAAACATTTTTATCTTATATTAGGCTTATATTGTAGGAATCATGTTCTAATGTTATTTCAATTCTTTTTTATCACAGGGATTTTTTTAATACTTACACCGTTTTTCATACTATAAATTATTATTTCCTTAGATGGAACACAGCTCCAACGTTTTTATTATTTATAAGATTTTTTTTTCATAAACGTGGGACTAAGAACATCACCTTTTAGTACAATGAGAGTACTCATCATATGTGTCAAATAAACCTAGTTTGAATAAATTGCCTACAATAAAAGAGAAGTTTTGCATTTTTGTCCTCTAGAGCCGTATGATCGAAGCACTGTGCGACCGTTCGTGCCATGAATTGGCACGACTGATGTCGAGGATGGAGAGCTGGTCTGTGTGGAGCCGTCTCAGATATAACTAAACTCCTAAACATTCTTGTCAAATATTCTGATCTAGGCAACCCCTATATAAACAAAATATATTTTGTTATATTTGAATTTACAAAAAAGGAATAAATAATTCTAAATATTATATTTGCATTTTAATTGAAGTAGTGTTTCATATATGCCTAATTTACATAAAATATGTAGGTATGTATTGTTGTTAGGTAGGTACTCCCTAATATATACACTACAGTGCTCTCTCAAGCCGATCGTTAGGGCACTATAAAAGTATGTCAATGGTTCTATCTAAAATAAAGCTAGTTTATTCTCAAAGCAGGTAGATTAATCCAGCCAAATTACTTTTCACATCTGAATAAATCTAGACAAAAGAATATAGGTAATTAAGAAATCGTTTTAAAAATTCACGTTTAAGTAAACATTATAACAAACCTGCTATATTTTTTATTTCTATTTGATGTGTATTAATGCCTGATTAAACAAAATATTAAAGACATTATTAAAAATTTACTGTACTATCGAAATATTATCAAATTACTTTAAATATGACGATAGGTGACAGTTTATATACTCGTATATAATTAAATAGGGAATGGTATTGATATTGACCGTCATTTCTAAGGTTACATGACGCCATTTTTTTAATCGTGAGAATTTTTCAGTCACAAAACTTATAGAAATTCAAGTTTCATAGTAAATCAATTCCTAATAATCCCATTTGTATCATTCCTATTTAAAAAACTTGGAGACATCAACGCTTAGTTAGGGAAGCAACCCGCCACGCCGCACAGTGGGACCGATTGCCATTTTTGCGGCCAGAACCTTATAAAACAGAAGTTGCTTTTTCAAAAAGTTTTGATGACCATAGAATACAGAAAAGACCTAAATATTATATTATGCACAGAAAAAAATTTTGGATGCAGATCTGTAACCAGTGAAGGGCAGTAATGTCGAAGGTTTAGTTCTACCGTGTATAATAATTGCAATTTGTAGGGCCCGAATAATAAGTAGAATTTCTTGGTTAATTTTTAAATACAATTAATTTTTGCATTTTTTATAAAAGTACAATACTACTTGACTATTTCTAGCTATATTTTGAAAAAAAAACTTTTTCACTGATGTATACTAAATTAATTAATAAATTAGTATAATATAAAAAATAAAATATGCTATTAACCTTGAGTTTTGTTGAGTGCCCAAAGTGCCCAAAGTTCATGTATTTGTTACCATCTTGCGCAACTTTAAAAAAAATATTTTTAAATGTAAATATGTCCCTGGTACTTGAATAATAGATACTATAAGCCTTTATGATTTATTTAGATTAAGTTCGTGTGATTTTAATAAAATCTGATACTCATGAATCGCCTGTAATCAAGCACATAGCTCGGGGGCCCAAGGGTCCTAGACCCTCCAGTCCCACTGCTTAGATCGAGGCTTAGATCGAGGCTTAGATAATATACAATGTCCCCACTCCTTTTTATATTTTTAATGGAACAACATGGAGATGTTAAGTTCGGCAATATGTTTAAAAATATTACGTTTTAGTCTAAATATGACAGTTTAAAATTTCAAGATGGTGGCTTAACTTATTAAAATATTTGCACGTAAATTCAAATAATGATATGTACTAAAATAATGAACCGATTTTAAAAATTTAAGCATTTAAACGTATTATTTTTAAACACATTACATTACGCTAAATTTCAAATCTTTCAGTTGCTCCAATCCAAAACTAGAAGGAGAAAAAAAATTTCCGGCACCCAAAACCACCCTTCCCCCGAAATGGATATTAAAATTTTTGGAACGCCCTCATAATCCGAAATTAATTTTTAGATGCTTGCCTTTAATAGGTACTCGAAAAATCTAGCCCATACTTTCTTGATTACGTGCCGACTGCTCATTTTAAGTAAAGTAGGCTGTGAGCGTATAAGTAGTAAAACAAGAGATATTGTTATAACGGCAATTTTAGCATATCGGTCTGTATAATACTGTCAAATTAACTAAAATTTTGCAGATTGACTACCTAGAATTTTAGAATTTAGAATTTAGAATGAGTGGGAGGGGGGTTAATCACTTCGACCTTACAGATCCATTGTGTCCCCCTTTCTTGAATCATAACTCATCATACAGTCCCAGGGCTTTGACAAAAGCCAGTATCTGGGACGGTTTTATAGAGGGTAGTTCTCCATCTCCAATATCAGTCGTACCAAAATTCATGGCACGAATGGTTATCGTCTCGGCGCACTCAGTGATGAGGTGTACTGGTGTTTCACCATCTTCCCCACAGAATCTGCATTCGCCGTTTCTTCTTAGTTTCAATCTACTGAGGTGTTCATTGAGGAGACAGTGTTCTGTTAAAAACCCCGTGACAATCCGAAGATTGTTCTTACTCAGACCCAGGAAGATCTGTGATTTTTCTTGATCATAAGCCCTCAGAAACTTCTTCGAGTGTCCTAGACCATTGCAAGATTTCCATTCCAGGTTGCGGATGGAATCTTCCAAGTTCTTGAGTTCCGCTTTGAGTTGGTTACCACTTGGAAAGCAGAACGGTTCTGGTCCAGTTAGTGGAGTGTTCGCTCCTTTCCTAGCTAGATTATTTGCTTTTTCATTGCCTTCTATCCCTTGGTGAGCAGGCACCCAGTGTAGGAGGACTTTTGTGTACCAGGCAACTGCTCCATAAGTAATCATGGGTCTTACTATCATGGTATACATCCAGCGCAAAATGTTAGGGGAGCAGCCCCATCTATTTCCGGCCAGTCTTCTGCATATCATGAGAGCCTTTATGGCTTTGCTGGTAGTGTTCTTAATATGCCTGTTCCTGTTTGGTGGAGATGCGCCGGCCTGTTTCTTTGTTCCTTTACCCTCCCCTCTATGGAGGAGTACTTTCTCTTTTGCTTCCTCTGGAGCAAGTCCTGCGTGGAGCAGTCGGAGGTATCTCCGTGCTTCTGCTCCGCTAAGACCCACTCTCAGCGGATCGTCCAACCCGCCTGGTTGACCCAGGCCAGGTAGACTAAACGGTAGTCTGTGTCGCCTGTTGGGTTTAGAGGTAAGCTCCCGACCCTTGCTAAAGGAGGTGGTAGCTTGAGTACCACTAGCGCAGGACAGTCCCGCGCAAGTGTCAGCCACCTCTCCTGTAGTTTTCTTTGGGGGGTTTGACCCCTTGGAACTTTCATTGTTCCTGTTCCCAGTGTCGCTAGGGGGTTTCCCCACAGCTTCTCCGGTGGTGTTTTTATTTTTATTACTACTCATAGTGTTCCCACGAGTCGCTAGGGATAGTCAGTCCACTTCTACAGAGCCCCGCATGTAGAAGTAAGGGGTAAATACAATGGGGTGCCCCCTGATGCCCCAAGGTTGAGACCAGTAATGGCTAGTCCTCTATCTAGCCACGCATCCCTTTGACCTGGCCCCGCCATCGTAGGATTTAGGTTTTTGGTGAGGTTGTCTCCTCTTGGTCCAGGCGGTTAAGCCAAGACCCCCCCACACCCTCTACCCGCGAGACATGACCACAGACAGTAGAAGGTGCCTAAACCAGGCACCTTCTTTTAGACATTTAAACCAAATGTCTTGGTGCAATTCCCTGGCCACTACAGCCAGAGACAAGACAATGAGTGAGATGCTTCTTGAACCGAGCCAAAGTGCTAGAGGAGATTCTGCCAGCACCTGACAAGGAGCTTCCCCACCAGCTTCCCCACAAGGTCTTGCATCTCCTAGGGGAAGTACTACTAGAAATTTAATTAAGCAAAAACTGTTAAATTCTATATATTTTTGGTTGATTCGTATATCTTTGAAGATTTTGGCCAACGATTCTTCAATAGGCCCCACCGTGCGCCGTTGCTACATTATGCAGGCTTGTCCGAACTATATTCCGAAAACTACGGCAGCATATTCTGCAGAAAAACAATAAGTAAAAAATTCATATAAATGTATGTTCTAAATTGCTTAGTTTCGGAGGTCCAGGGTGTAGAAGTTTCATTTTTATTTCGATTTTTTCCAAATAATTTCTGAAATAACGTCAATATTTGGATGAAAATAGGTGTTTGGAAGTTTCTTGACACGAAAAATTGTATTTTGATATCCATATGACTATTATTTGTAGGGGGCGCCACCTACATGTGTTGTGACTGTTTTGGAGAGTAATAACTTCTCTTCTGTACCGTAAAACTACTGAGTGAGAAAATACGTTTCCGTGATTTTCTACATAAAAAATGTCTCCTGGTAAAAATCACTAAGAGCAACCGTTTTCAAGATATCTAGAATGGAAATAGTCGTGCCATTATTGACAATAAGTGATGTGTGAGACTAAGAGCCTTGTTGCGTGTTGTAATAATTTCCAACCGTGCCTGGGCAAATATCTTAGCAAAAAGTGAGCATTCAAGTGAGCATTCAAAAATTCTTAGCAAAAAGTGAGCATTCAAAAATTCATTTAGATTCTTAGTCTAAAGATATAGACACCAACCATATCAACTCTAGCTGAGTAGCCTTCCGAATCCAGGGACCTCAGTACCTGCAGGTGGGGACCTGCTAACTAACAGAACCTCTTCAGTTATGAATGTATTAAACCTCAAACCTTCGTATGAAGATAGTTTTATTTGTATTATTATTATTTCTCTTTAATTAAAGTCCAGAACAACATAGTTGGATTCTCTGGAATAGTGATCAGGGTTTTCTTTGCCGTGCTCTTTTACTTGTGAATTCCAGGCAGAGTTATTCCTTTCATTTCATTTAATAAAATAATTAGGGCTATTTACAAATTTAGCATTTCATTTACATAACCTATTCTATCTATGTCTGAAATGGTGAGCAAATTATTTTTGGTTTATGTGAATTTTTGACGTCAAGTTCTTAATCGTTTTTAAAGAGTTAATCAGAACAAAAAATGAATTTTATTGTAAAGTTTAATGAAATGAAGAATCTTGCTTTCAGAGCAGATAGCAAAACTAAAATTGTTTAATATCTTAATTTTATTTATTGTATGAATTCCAGTAATACGGAAGCTTTAATTCTCCAGCACAGAACAGTTTAATTTCAGTAAAGATAAATGTATGAGGAAAATGCTGTTACTACTTACCATCTGCTGAATCGTACATCTGATAGCATAAATTATATGAAGATAAATGAAATTTATAAGTGCAAACAGTGCATAGTAAATTACGATATTACTAGCAAATGTGACAAGTTTGAAATATCTTTAAAATTAATATGAATATTAGTATTATTTGTATATAAACGTTGAAGGTGTATTACTTATACCGGATTTTCTTTTTTTTTAAATTTGTGTGACAAGTTTCTTCAAAAAAAAAATAAAAAATTAGTTAAATCTAATCGAGTTATTTTATTAAAAACAATTACAGTATGTGTTAATACAAAACCATACAAAATATAGCAAGGGTATATTTTAAAAAACACCACATACCAAAAAAATATATAAAAAAGATTTCCTTCTTTCTAGCCGTGTTTCATGCTCAAGCAACTTCCTGCATTTATTGTTACATTTACCAATATAACTTATATAAAAATAAAAAAATAATATTGCAAGGAAATAAATAAAACACAACATAAATAAAACAAAATATTTTATTAATAATAACACTTACTGAATTTTATACCTTAAAAGTTGGTTAATTAACTTTAATTTTAGTTTTTGTAAATCAGTACCTCTTGAAATTATCTCTCTGTGCAGTACCTACTAAAATTTATTATTAATTACCTATCGTGTGCTGATATTTTACAGATACTCCAGTTTTTGGTACCATATACGAGATGGTATACAAACTTTATTTGTGGCTAATACAATTCTCTGGCCATAATCTCTGGCGGTCTCTGGACATCGAATATTAACTGTAAACATATGCTGTAAACTATGGTCTGGGTCAACACTTAATTTTTCCTCGAGTTTTCCTTCATTTAATTTTAAAAAACACGAAACACACGTAATAGCGCAGTCCAAAATGCAAAATGCAAAATATTTATAATTTCTATTTGGCATAATTTGACACAAAATTATAACCTATAAGCAAGAGTTTGACAACTTTCAAAAATCTTAAGTCGAGTTCATACGCATCGGCGTCCGTTTGTCGTTCATCGCTCCGTCAAACCAATAATATTAAAATATGAGCTGTCATTTTTGAAATAAACCAATAAAACTAGCTAAAAACAACAAAAGATGACGCATGACGGATTGATATATAAATCCATCTATAATTAACTTTTTTTAGTTAAGTAAATGGATTGGTATGGACATCATCTGCTTTTTTTTCTGTCATCGTCTGTCCAAATCTTACCTGAGAAAAAAAAAACAGAGTATAGCATCCAATCTATATACAAATTAATCTTTTTTCACTTTTTTTCTGTTTTTTTGTTCTTTTTTCTCTTTTCTCAACTTTCTGGGGTTATTGTGATAGGAATAAAAAATACGCAGCTTTTAAACACTTTACATAGTAAAAAAAAACTATTCTATAGGTTCTGAAGAAAATAGGGAAGGATTTTTTAAAAATATTAACAATATAAGAAGCTCTTATAGAAAAGAACTAAAGAAAGTCTTAAAAAGCGAATATTTAGCAGCTAAAACAGCCCAAACTAACCTTCAGAGTCCACCAGTGTTAAAGAACTGAGCGTCTGTGGGAGCTTTAAGTCGACAGGCTGCTTATGAACAGGCTGTGGTATATACCGTAGCAGTACTATCTCCTGTTACAGTACCATGAAGACGTATTATAAACGATTGACAAAGTGGGGGGACGCTGTAAACTCACGCTTGCCCCAGGGCTGTCTTGGCCATGACATTGTAGATGTAATAATCACTGTTGTGTGTATATACATTTCAATTTTTTTATCTTCTTTATTGCTTTTTCAGCCGCCTGGGATTTGAGCAATTTACATATTACGTTATGTTTTTTTTCTGTGCGATTTTATACTGTTCGCGAAATAAATACTGTATTATTAACTCGTATGATTCACGAAGGAATTGTTTAAATTGTTTTTGATTGTAATATGCCATTATTGTATTTGTTTATATTTATTATTAAATGTCAATGAATGGATAAATAAAAACAATATTGAAAACTATTTTTTTTTAATTAAATATGAAGTTTAATATTTTTCAAGATTGTTTCAATTAAAAATAAATTAAGAATCATATTACACTGGCCGATGTGAATAACAGACACATTTTCATTTAAAGCTCAATAGATTTAGGTCCGATTAAATTTATATCTCCGAAACTAAAGTTTCAAAAAAAGTCATACTATATCTACAAATTCATTTACCCACTAGTAGATATAAAAAACATTTTTGGTAAACTCTGTTTCAAATAGTTTCTGAAAAATAAAATTAATTTTTTTAAAAGGTCCGAATAAATTTATATCACCGAAACTAAAGTTTCAAAAAAAGTCACACTGTATCTACAAATTCATTTACCCAGGAGTAGGTATAAATAACATTTTTGGTAAATTCTGCCTCAAATAGTTTCTGAAAAAAAAATGTTTTTTTAAAGGTCCAATTAAATTTATATTTTGGAAACTAAAGTTTGAAAAAAAGTCATACTATATCTACAAATTCATTTACCCACTAGTAGATATAAAAACATTTTGGTAAACTCTGTCTTAAACAGTTTCTGAAAAATAAAATTATTTTTTTAAAGGTCCGATTAAATTTATATCTCCGAAACTAAAGTTTCAAAAAAAGTCATACTATATCTACAAATTCATTTACCCACTAGTAGATATAAATAACATTTTTGGTAAACTCTGTCTCAAATAGTTTCTGAAAAATAAAATTCATTTTTTTAAAAGGTCCGATTAAATTTATATCTCCGAAACTAAAGTTTCAAAAAAGTCATACTATATCTACAAATTTATTTACCCACTAGTAGATATAAATAACATTTTTGGTAAACTCTGTCTCAAATAGTTTCTGAAAAATGAAATTAATTTTTTTAAAAGGTCCAATTAAATTTATATCTCCGAAACTAAAGTTTCAAAAAAAGTCATACTATATCTACAAATTCATTTACCCACTCTTAGATATAAAAAACATTTTTGGTAAACTCTGTCTCAAATAGTTTCTGAAAAATAAAATTAATTTTTTTAAAAGATCCGATTAAATTTATATCGCCAAATCTAAAGTTTCAAAAAAGTCATACTATATCTACAAATTCATTTACCCACTAGTAGATATAAAAAAACATTTTTGGTCAACTCTGTCTCAAATAGTTTCTGAAAAATAAAATTAATTTTTTTAAAAGGTCCGATTAAATTTATATTTCCGAAACTAAAGCTTCAAAAAAAGTCATAGTTTGATGATTTTTTAAGCAAAGGGTAGCTAATTTATTGGACTTTCTGTCTATTAACTCTTCTGTTTACTTCTCATCTGTCTATTAAACACTACTAACGGAGCAAAATTTTATTAATTTGACAGAAGTATAAAATGCTTTATAGAATTGTTTAATATAGTAAGAAATTTAAATTAAAATTTCTTACTATATTAAACATACCTAGATAATAAAATATTTTTTAAATTCCTTGCTTTGTTAACGTACTCCACAGGGTGTTTCAAACTTCCACCACAAAATCAATATTTTGTTTTTCCTCGTATAATTGACAGATGGCAAGTTTCATTTATAATTTAGAAAGGGATACTAAAAAATCAAATAATTTAGCTACAAACTGCTTAAAAATTCTCAAAATCGGTCCATTAGAACACGATATATAAAACTTTAAAATATATGAAATCATCTTTTATTTTAAAGCCGGCGCCACACACTCGGATATTTGTGACAAATATTTGTGTATTTTACACAAATATATAATTTATATCCGAATATGTGGATGGAACAAATATTTAAACAAAGCGGCAAATTAATATTGTCAATAACTCAGTATTTAAAAAATTATGAAAACGATAATGATATCGTTGGTAGACGACCGATGTCTCTTCGACAAAATTAACTTAAATAAAGCAATTTTAGAACTTCAATTTACTCTTCGTACACATTCTCTTCATCTTCTTCGATGGCTCATTTAGCAGGCTGCTTAACCGCGTCTGGCACGCTATACCTATACCAAGCTAGTTCAATTCGAATACCTTCCTTATTTGCTCTCCACTATAAAGAGCTAACAGCTCGTTTCGAGAAGCAACAGCTTGTGGACGAGTTGTGTCTTTTTAACAACCATTAAACCAGCAAAAAGTACGGTTCTTTTATGAAATTCACAACGAGCGACGGTGGAAGAAGACGAACGGAGAATGGCACGATGCCAGTGACCCTGGCACGGCGCGGCGGTTTGAACATAATAATTCGAGATATTCTCACACGGAACGCGTATTTTTAAAGTTACCTAACCTGTTATTTGATAAGATTATATAATAATGTGGTGTTTGGTTTAGTATTATTCAGGGGCGGATCTCGGTTATTTTTTTTTGGGGGGGGGAGGTCCGAATTCCCAAGAATTTTTAGATCAACATCACAATATTATCGACTTTCAAAAACTGCTCGCAATAGAAAATTGAAATTTGACATGTGCATATGTGCATGGTATTTCTTTTCTTTAATATACTTCTTTATCAAAACTAATTTCAAAATATAAAAATATTTAATATACAGGGTGGCGCCTCTCATACGCCGCGGAAGCTCCAAGGAGAACGGTAGTTTATATCGAAATGAAATTTTGGCAGCATATGTAGGTTAACTGAAAGCATTTTATAAAAATATATAGAATTATACAGAGTGTCCCCAAAAAAAGTTACACATCAAAGTTGTGTTTTTTTAAATGGAACACCCTATATATTAATTGATTTTCGGATTCAAAAAAATAAAGGTGAGTTTTATTAAAGAAACATATACCTAAAATCAAGATTTTGACATATTTCACATTTTGTGAAAATGAAGAGTAAATTTTAAAATTCAATAACAGCTATCTAAATTTTAGTTGACCCTGTATAGCCTGATATTTAATTACAGTAACCATTGTATGTTAAACCAAATTGAAATTTGAGCCAAAAAGTTATACAGAGTGAGACAAAATTAATGTGGAACATTAGTCACTTTTAAAAGCAAGTTACTCCTTTTTTTTAAATGGAGTAGATAAATAGAGGACCCAGTATATTTTTTCGGTGTTCGATGGGGAATTTATATATCTTCAAAATATTATTAAGGTTGCCTACCCCTCAGACAAAAATTTTTCTAGATATTTTAATTTTTATGATTTTGCGTCATTAGATCTTTATTATTTGAAAAATCTAGATGGCTATGTGGTATACCTTTTCTTAATTTAACAAAAATTAAAGATTTTAGAGTAAAATACTTAACGGAAATAAAAAGATACACATTTAAAACATATTTTAATTATTACACAATTAAAACTAGACATAAACCTATAATTATGTGACAAAAATTAGCTAGATGAAATCAAATGCTCAAAATGCTTCCTTTCCCGTTAACTGCATAAAATGATTGTCTTTTCAAAAGGATCCTTTCATTTTAAAAGGTATATGTAAAAGTCTACCTCTAAAAGCAGCTACAATAATTTCTCTCATGTTGTCGACAATAGTTGGTCGAGTTTTGTAAACAACACTGTCTTTAAACATATCCCCATAAAAAAACCAGCCTAGATAAAATCAGGAGCATTTAAGTATTCTATTAATTGGTGAATGCATACTGCATTCAAAACTAATAGGATCATATCAATTCTCTCTGATGTAGGATAAGTTTGAATTTTTGGCAAATTTCTGAGAAATTTTTTTGTTTTAACTGACACAAAATGATAACTAGTTGGCAAAGTTGGACTAATTAGACAGCTATGTTGAAGTAACGTCAGACCATATCACAGCCACCTAGATTTTATCAAATAAGAAAGCTCTACTCAGATCAAATCATGTAAATATATATTAACTATATATTAGGCTATACCGGGTAAATTCCAATTTAGGTAGTTTTTATTGTAATTTAAAAATTGTTCTTTATTTCTAGAAAATGTTAAATATGTCAAAAACCTTACATTTTAGTCATATACTTCTGTTGTAAAACTCACCTTTATTTTTCTCCCAGAATTCGAAAATCAATTAATATATAGGGTGTTCCATTACAAAAATCACAACTTTGATACGTAACTTTTTTTGGGGACACCCTGTAGAACTCTCTATATTTTTAAAAAGTGCTCTGAATTAACCTACATATGCTCACAAAATTTCATTTCAATACAAACTGTCGTTCTCCTTGGAGCCTCCGCGGCGTATGAGAGGCGCCACCCTGTATAACATTCAATTTATTTTAATAAAAGAAATGGTTTCACCCGGAAAAATGCAAAAACAATTTGCGTTTGCGTGACTTTGGCGCTTTCTAACTTACTTGTCTCCGTAGATTTTAGAGGTTTGTTACTGAAATGAAAATGTAGAGAATTTAATTCTCGTCATTTTTTGTCCCATAAAATTTTCTATAGGGGCCTACGAGTCAGGCAGAAAATCGAATCAAAATTTTTTTTTTCAGTTTCTCAAAAACTCTGGCAGATACGGTGGGGGATACGAATTTTCGAATTTATGCTTTTCCAGTGGACCACTTACGACTGACAAAGTATGAAAGCGGAGGTAATTTGATGGGAATTGAAGAGGTGCCACATTGACTGTACTACTGCAATACTGTAATATAAATTGACAAGTGACAGTGAATAGATTTAGAGAAAAAACAAAGTACAATGGAAACATAAATTGTTTCTTTTTTATTTACTAAAACTTTATATCAAAATTAATCGGATATGCTGAAGAGTTTGATAATGAAAAAAAAAAATAAAGTATGGAGAAAGATAAGGATAAGGAGATCATATTTATAGTGTTTCAGATATGTTTCCTTTCTTCTTTTTTTTCAAAAACGAGAATTTCAAAATAACACTCTGAATAGAATGATTTATTTATGATATGTCAACTTTTGACATGTTCACATGGCTGTTTTAAAACACTAATTTTTAATCAAGGAGCCCCGGAAAAATAGATTTGATCGTCTAATTTTTTCATGTCTTGTCCTGGCCGGTTAAAAGATGCATAAATCGTCTTTTTAATCATATCTCATTTTTTTTCAAATGGAACGAGGGTGGCTCGTTAGCATATTTGGAAAAAGCATTGTTTTACGAATAATTTGGTTTTAAATGTTTCAATAAAACCAAACACACACTTGGTATTCGTCGAATTGTCGTTATGAACTGCATGTTAGAATTTCAAATAAACCATATGCGAAAATGTAAAAAGTTGGCATATGATATGTCATTCTATTAAGAGTGTCATTTTCAATCGAATAAAGTAAAAAAAATACCGAGGATGCCATTTAAAAATGAAAAGTTGCAGTAATTTCCGGTGAAACAGGAAGTGACCGAAAACCGACCGACTGAATACGTCAATCAATCCTAATTTATGTCATATACTAGCATACTAAATATCGTTTTTTTATCTGAAAAAATAAAAAAGTTATGTAGTGAGCCGTTTTCGAGACGCACCAGGTATAGACCTTAACGCCATTGTGCCAATTTCAAATCTATGACAATGTTTTTGGAATAAACAGACTTAATATATCATCATATATAGGTATTTAATATACAGGGTTGTTCACCTCATACGACACGGAGTATTGTAACTATACGATCACATTAATTTTACAAATTGAAAGTTTTGGGTTCGTTGAAGGAGTATTAGAGCTACAATTTAAAAATATTTTTACATGATACAGAGTGTCCCAAATAAATAAAGATATCAAAGTTATATTTTTTTAAATGGAACACTCCAAACCAAACCTTACCGTTTTTTTAATATTTTCAATTTTGTAAAATTGCAGTAAAATGTTTAAAGCTTCATTTCTCCAAGAGTACCAAAGTTTTTAATATTAAATATTTACTGAAGTTTATTTACTGACCAGTTATTGTGTTGCAATAATAAAAATAATACTACCACATACAGAGTGTCTAAAAATTTATTTTAAATAATTACTAGCTTTAAACGGCAATAACTTGTTTAATTTAAATGGAACACCCTGTATATTTTAGGAGAATCAGATGCACAATTTAGGCAAGGCAAAAACTTAAAGCTATACACCGTAAACTGAACCTCAAGATCTGCAGTGCATATAGAACCGTCTCCGCTGAAGCATTAAATGTCATATTCGGGGTGCCGCCTATTCACCTACTTGTAGAGGAGAGAAGAGAGAGATACAAAGGGACATCAAAACTGGAGGCATGAAGCATACTGATGATTGAATGGCAAAAGGAGTGGGATCTAGATAGATATGGTAGATGGACATATGATCTCATACCAGACATTAATATCTGGTTAGACAGAAGCTTTGGAGAGACGGACTATTTCCTAACTCAGGCATTGACAGGGCACGGATGCTTTAACAACTATTTGCATAAAAGGGAGAGATCCACCTCCAATTTGTGTATGTATTGCAAGGAAGTTGACAGTGTCGAACACACACTATTCCTCTGCAATGAATGGAAGCAGTATAGAGAGTCATTCCAGCGGGACAGTGGTGGACAAGTCTTTAATGCCAAAAATATGATGCAAGGGCTACTAAGTGGTGAAACGTCATGGAAAATTACATATAGATGCATTCGAGAAATAATAGAAACCAAAGGAAATAGAATGCGGGGCCTAACCGCACAGACAGCCTTCCAGCTGAAGTAATGCGCAAGCGGTTTCCAGCTGGATAGAGCGATGGAATGCGAGGAGGGTTTTTTTAGTCGGTAGGAATCCGACACTACCCAACGGTGTCTTATGCAAGATTTTTCCTCTCCTCCTCAAAAAAAAATGCACAATTTAATTTTCTATCAAATTGTATTATACCATTTTTTACCTATCCCTTCAAGTTTTCGTAGAAAATGCATTTACTTATAATTTACACATCAATTTATCAATATACCCATGGACATTTTAGATTGTTTTTAAAGCAAAGAATGTATAAAATGTACAGGTGCTAAAAATGATAATATTACTAGCCCATTTGTATACAAAAAGAAAACTATTTAAATCTTTATAAAAGAGTATACCAATAATTAAATATACCACCAGTATTTCCGCCCAAATACTAATTAATTACATACTAAATTGAATCATTTATTAACATAGTTAATCAATGATTCTAAATAAATGTGGATTTGAATCTGAAATCAATATAATAATAAGTTATGAAAATGAACGTCCCTGTTGTTATAAATAAGCATTCGTCAACAAATTAAATAATATTTTTAAGTTGTTACTTTTTACCACACTATCTAATACACATAGAAAATTCAGTTTTTTAGTATTATTAGCAATTATTATTAATCAAAGCAAACAGTCAATTAATGTAATTTGAATACTGGAATCATATTAATTGGTCTCTTTAACAAATATTTAGAATAGTTTTTTTTATTTTTAATGAAATAAACCAACTTTATCGACAATATTAGTATCTGTACTCTTTAAAAATTTGTTACATCTTTAAAAATAATCTAAAATATCAATATTCCATGGGTATATTGATAAATGAGGTCTAAATTATAAGAAAATGCATTTTCTACAAAAAATTGTAGATATAAGTAAAAAATGCTATAATACAATTTGATAGACAATTAAATTGTGCATCCGATACTCCTAAAATATACAGGGTGTTCCATTTAAATTAAACAAGTTATTGCCGTTTAGAGCTAGTAATTATTTAAAATAAATTTTTAGACACTCTGTATGAGGTAGTATTATTTTTATTATTGCAACACAATATCTGACCAATAAATAAACTTGTAAATATTTAGTATTAAAAACTTCGATACCCTTGGAGAAACGAAGTCTTAAAATGTTTACTGCAATTTCACACAATTGAAAATATTTAAAAAACGGTAAAGTTTAAGTGTGATAAACCTTAATCAAATTTACCTTTATTTTAATCGTAGAAAATAAAAATGTAATAATATATAGGGTGTTCCATTTTAAAAAATACAACTTTGATATTTTTTATTAATTTGGGACAGTCTGTATCTTGTAAAAATATTTTGAAATTGTAGCTCTTAAGCGGCCCTCACACGATCAATAATATTGTCAATGTTTTTTATTGTCAATATTTTATCAATATTTGAAATATTGAAGAGAATTGGCCTGACACGGTCAATACATATATCAATATTTAGTTTTGTGTCGATATTAAGTGTTAATATCGTGCCAAAAAATGAACCATAAGAAAAAAGCGTGTATTGCCATCATTTTGGCACATGTAAGTGAGAAAAAAGTTAAGAAAAGGCGTTGGATAAAAAAATGGATTTCAAAAAGAAAAAGGTTTGGTCACCTAAATCTTCTAGACTACGTTAAGAAACAGGAGCCTGATGAATATAAAAATTACTTCAGAATGAATGGCGAAATATATGATCTATTGCTTCATTTGGTCAGTCCTTATATTACCAAAGAAAACATGAATATGCGGGAAGCTATACCAGCAACTGAAAGATTAGCCGTCACACTTAGATTTTTGGCAACAGGAAAATCCTTAAGATCCGTATAAGAATAGATATAATCCTTTTAAAATAAAATAAAAACTATTAATAGGTACTTACCTCTATTGTTTCATTTATGGTTGATCTCGTTTTATCTGGCTTTTCTACATCTTTCAAAAATTGAAGTTCCAAAAACAACCAAGACGAAGGTTCATAATATATGTCTGCACTTGCACTCCCTGTGCGTTGAGAGTCTTTTATTTTTTTTAGTTCTTTTCGGAAATTGTTCTTAACGAATTGATTTTTTTTTTCACATCTTCTATTCCCGCATTTTTTTTTATAAATGTTTAATAATTTTTTATAACCTTCTTTTTTCTTGTCGCGGTTGGAGTAGTCGTTTGACGAAATATCCCATAGTTCTGGCATTTCACAATAACTATCTATAAAACTTTGTAATATTTCTCGTTCACTTTTTGTTTCAATCTCAGATTCATCTTCCGAAAACAACGACGGCGATGTTCTGTCTTCCGCCATGATTACAAATAAGCCATAGATTAAATAAACTAGTCAAATCTTGTCAATCATGCGACCTAACGGTCAATATATTGTCAATAATACTAGCTCCGCCTTTAATATTGACGAGTGTTTTCAGGGACCCGAAAATCCATCATTATATTGAAAGTACATCAATATCTACGCTCAAACACTCAATAATATTGTCAATAATCCAAAATATTGACAATATTATTGATCGTGTGTGGGCCGCTTAATAGTCCTTCAACGAACCCAAAACTTACAATTTGCAAAAATCTAATCGTCTAGCTACAATACTCCGTCACAAATTACCTATAACAGATGCGAAAGAAAGCGACTACATCGGAAACCGCTCGGCAAACCCGACACGCCTATTGAGTGGTGTAAATACACCAGTCGTTTAGTCCGGAAACCTATGCTGTGTCGTATTTGCTTGCTGGAATGACATAGTGCGTGGTTATATGTTTCCTTTTAAAAACGCGTGTAGGATTTTTGTTGAACTTTTGAACTGTTATTTCTAAGTTTTGGTAATTTGTATATCTTATTTAAAATGGGATGCAAATGTGTTTATTTATAAGGAAAAAAAAGATATTTATAGTATAAAAATTAATTTATTTAACAAAAATTAATTAAAAAATGTGACAAAATAGTTACCTTTCTATTGGTTCTATCGGACTTTTTTCGACTATATAAATCTTTATTTGTAAACTTTAATACATCAAATATTTTCAATCTAATAAATCATTTAATGATGTAAATAAGAGGAAATTTCTCACATGGGTGGTCAAATTTTATAGTTTTTATTATATCAAACAGCCTCTGAGAAATGTTTTCAACTCAAAATGCCTTTAATTATGTTTGACTACATCATTAAAAAGGGTCTTCAAATACATCAATGTGATATTTGTCTAAAATTTGCAAAAGAATCCGAATCTCTGGATAACTCGAAATTATTTACCCATTTAAAAGCCTTTGATCATGAAAGTGGAAAAATTTGTTCATTTTATTTACAGGCTGGAAAATTATTTATATTAAATTTTGATGAGTTTTGCACTGAAGAAAACATTCAGAGGCTGTTTTATATAATGAAAACTATAGAATTTGACCACCCATGTGAGAAATTTCCTCTTATTTACATCATTAAATTATTTATTAGATTGAAAATATTTTATGCATTAAAGTTTACAAAAAATAAAGATTTATGTAGTCGAAAAAAGTCCGATAGAACTAATAGAAATGTAACTATTTTGTCACATCTTTAATTAAATTTTGTTAAATAAATTAATTTTTTATACTATAAATATCTTTTTTTTTTCCTAATCTCCTACGAGCTGATATAATATGACGAGCAATCTATTAAATTACTGTGAGATTATACAGAAAAGTTCACAGACTTCGAGACATAGGAAAATCAAGTCCATTTAGCGTGTGTCCAAATTTTGACAAGTTTTCAAAAATGACAGTTTTGTTTAGACTGACGTTTAATTTCACCTGACTTCTCGGTGAATGAGTTCTTTTTATGGGGGTACATAAAATCTAAAATTTACGGCCATGAAGAACTTCAAAACTTGGAGCAGTTAAGGCAGAAAATATTTAATGCCTTTGATATGTTATCCAATGTGAGGAGGGGATTTTATGATCGTTTGGGTTATTGTTTAATGCAAGAGGGAGGCACTTTTGAACAATTTTTGTAATTTTTTAAATTTCATTATCCTGTTTTTTTACTGTTTACCCATTACCTACCTTGACGAACATGGGAAAACGAAGGTCCTTTTCAGGACCACAAATATTTTGATTGAGAAAATTGGTAACTTTTTTTTGGATTAAAAAACAAAAGTTGTTAATATAATACCAATTTAAAAGTGTTTTAGTAGTTTTAATACACACTATGATAAAAAATTTATTATTATTATAATCTACATTATTAATACTATTGCTCATTCGAAATGGCATTAAGGCCCAATTGCAACAATGATTTAAATTTTTCTTAAAGATAAGTAGAGCTTAGAATGAGCTGTATTTATATTTACTTTAATATTCACCTTAAATGAGGGAATTTGACTGATACAATTTTTGAATTTGAATTGTTTTTAATGATACTAACAATTTTAGTTCAATTTTATTTAATATTAATAGAAATCCAAGAGATTTGAAACCTCTTTTAGCGATTTATAACATTCTCAAATGAATTACAGGTGCCCTTATTTTCTATGAAAATCACACAGCTTTTTTCATAGTCGCTGCAGTTGCTATAGCTATAAAAAACTAATTTTTTAAGGTGTGACACACGCTAATGGACTTGATTTTTCGTATGTCTCGAAGTCTGTGGACCTTTTTGTATGCCTCGATAACATATTGGTGCAGATTATTTTCACCCAAACAAATAATAACCCAAACTATACATTGATGCGAATTGTCTATGAACTCTTTCTGAAGGTCACAGAAACCTGAACTGTTATAGGTAATTTGTGACTCCGTGTCGTTTGTGGTAAACAGCCCTGTATATCGCAAAGAAACATTAGATTTGGGGATTCACGTGTATTTTTCTGCACTTATTGATTGACATACACTGCTCTGAAAGGTGGCATTTATGGTAATATCTAATAAGTTTTTATTGAACGCCTAAATATTTTAATTCTCTTCGCAATTATGCTTCGTTTGCTATTCATCACACGTCAGGCAATTTCAAAGCCGCCTTCGATTCACTTCCACAGATATTACGTTTGACAAGGAAATTGCAGTTCATGCCTTGTTAATTTCCGATATATCTTCGTCCAATTGAGTTTCCTGGGTGTGATTAACGAAATCAAAAAATAAACAGATACTCGGCGGAGAGATTTATAGATCCATCGATTAAGAGAACATGTCTATTTCAACATGACGTATCTATAATTTGATCGTCTTGTTGGTATTTATTCACGAGTTTTACGGAGTTCAATATATAAGGTTGTGCATAGGAAGTTATAAGTTGCATATGAAGTTATGAGTATAATTACATTATTGGAAAGAATCAAACAGGAAAAAAATTAGAAGAAATTTCTTTATTTAAAGTTGCAATTTAAATGTCTACCCTGGCTAGCACCTTAAAAATTTCAATTTCTTTAAATTTCAATATATTTTTTTCTAGTGGACCGATTTTGGTGATTTTTTACAATTGATAGATAAATTATTTGACTTTTTAGCCTCTATTTAAATTAAAATTAAAGTTTCTATGTGTCTGTTTTGCGAGAGAAAAGAAAATGTTATTATGACCAAAGTTTGAAACACTCTGTAGAATGGTTTAACAAAGTAAGAAATTTAAAAATCACTTTATCATCAAAATGCATCTTTTCTCGATTCATTCAATTTTGTGAGCATATGTAGGTTAATTCAGAGCAGTTTTTAAAAATACAGAAGGTTCTACAGGGTGTTCCCAAAAAAACTTATATATCAATGTTTTTTTGAAATGGAACACCCTATTTGAAATGGAACACCCTATATTAATTGATTTTCGGATTCTGGGAGAAAAATAAAGATGAGTTTTATACGAGTATATGACTAAAATGTAAGGTTTTTGACATATCTAACATTTTCTAGAAATAAAGAACAATTTTTAAATTAGAATAAAAGCTACCTAAATTGGAATTTACCCGGTATAGCCTAATATGTAGTTAAATTAAATTTTGTACTTTAAAGCAAATTAAAACTTGATCCAAAATGTTATACAGGGTGAGACAAAATTAATATTGAACATTGGTCACCTTTAAAAGCATGTTACTCTATTATTTTAAATGGAACACCCAGTATATTATTCCGATATTCAATGGAGAATTCATGTCTCTTCAAAATACTATTAAGGTTGCCTACCCCTCAAACAAAGATTTTCCTAGATATTTTCATTTACATGATTTCATCTGAGTAGATCTTTATTATTTGATAAAATCTAGGTGGCTGCGATATGTCTGACATTACTTCAACATAGGTGTCTAAATAGTCCAAATTTAACAACTAGTTATCATTTTTTGTCAGTTAAAACAAAAAAAAATTCTCAGAAATTTGCCGAAAATGCAAACTTATCTTACATCAGGGAGAGTTAATATGATTCTATTAGTTGGTGAATGCAGTGTGCAACCCGAATATAGTTTGAAAGAGAATTTAAATCTGATTCGACTTATTTAAAAAAATACATAGTTCCAAATCCTTTATAGGTATTTCGCCACTACACTGCAAGAAAAACACTGCTTGTCAGAAGTTATGTTTATGCCGGAACCGCACATGCGGCATTTGGCGATCTCCGATCAGGGCTTCGCCGATTTCCTATATGTGTAGATGGAAAAGTCGGAGTTCGGCGACTCGATCCGCGACGAGAACGAGCGCTCGTCTCTATGTTGTTGCTATCAGAGCCCCCATGTGTGGATGGAAAGGCGAAGTCCCATCACGAGCCCTCGGTAGTTGACGAGCGCTCGGAGTTCGCTAAATGCCGCATGTGCGGTTGCGGCATTACAGTAATACAAATTTGCCTAACAAAGAAAAAAATGCTTAACGTTTCGGAAAGTTTATCTCTTTCCATCGTCGGAAGCAAAAAATACAAGGAATAAAGAAAAAAACTATTTAAAATATTTAAATTCAACTATTCGAGAACACTTTACTTTTTTTAAAACAGATACGTCTACAAGAAACCGTTGACGTTCTGTTAAAAAATCAACGAAATGAGAGTTAATTTTATGTTACTTAATTAAAATAAAACAAGCTGGAAAGGAAAACTTGACACAATGCTTTATTATATTTTAAATTGTATAATTGCAAAGTAAAGTAACTTAAAATACAACTGTGGTCATTTTTAAGAATGTCTTCAAATCTTTTTGGACTTCAACCATTTTATATCTGAAAATATTTGAAATTTTAGATATTCATCGGTACATTCTTCTTCGTCATTAAGGGATTTGTTGTTTTCACATTGCCTATTACTAGTGTTTTCTTCAATTTTTATAAAAATTATGGTATATAGGCGGGATAAAGGGAAGAAGATCTTTCATGTGTTGCCTTTTAGAGTGTGTTACGTTACGTCTATATGAAGTGATAAGATTTTTCTTCCTAATGTAGTTTTATTCAGATCATCATGTCAGATATCTAAATATTTGTAAGAAAAACAGCCTAACTTATTGATGTAGTAATAGTGAAAATAATGATAAATCAAACAATACTTTCAAAATCTATAGAATCAGACCTTTCAGCTGATACGTAAGCATAAGCTTTGTACGTGTTTTTGCCCTGAGTCTTTTTATGTTGAACAGACCGCCGTCGTATCTGTATCTAATGCCCAAACCTCTCTCCTGCAGTTTGCTGTCCACTATAATGGAGAGCGCTGCCATGAATATATTGAATAGGAGGCGCTAAGACACATCCCTGCCTAACGCCTGTGTTTGTTAGGAAGGGATCGCTCAGTGATCCATGATATGACACTCTTGATTTGTTGCTGTTATGAAGGCTTTTACACACTGTAAGAAATTTGATGGGTACTCCGAACTATTTCATAATTGCCCAAAGTGCATCTCTGTTCACAGAGTCGAAGGCTTTTGTTAGATCGATGAATGCAACGTAAAGTTTAGAACTGCTGCTCTTTTACTTTTTCCTGTAGTTGCCGGATGGAGAATATGGAATCGATGGTACCGCGGTTGGTGCGAAAACCCGTTGCGATTCTGGGAGAATTTTTTCTATATGTGGGTGCAGGCGGTTTGACATAATTTTTGCAAGAATTTTTCCTCCGATAGCCAGTAGTGAAATTCCTCGGTAGTTTCCGCAGTCTGATGCACTTCCTTTGTTCTTAAATATATTCACTATATTCGTGTTGCAAAAGTCCTGAGGTACCTCTCCGCTTTCCCATATGACATCAAAGAGAGCCTTAAGATGACCAATAAGTTCTTTACTTGCACACTTATAGATTTCCGCCGGAATCGCGTCACAGCCAGCTGATTAGTTGTTTTTAAGCTGTTTTATGGAGTCCTTCATTTCCTGTTCTGTTATTGGAATGTCTAATACATCGAGGCTGTTATACTGAGGTATTATGTTGAGTGCTTCCATATTGGGGTTGTTTTCTTGGTTAAGGATATGGCTGTAATGCTCTTTCCAGCGGTTTCTGATTTGTTCTTCCTCTTTTAGAAGTTCACCATTTTGTGCCATGATTGGGCATCTTGCCTTCTTAGTTGGACCGTATACTTCTTTTACAGCCTCGAAGAATTTACGATAGTCGTAATGCGTGGCATACTCCTGAATCTGACTAGCTTTTTGCGACCACCAGTTATCCTTTAGTTGGCGCAGGTTTCTTCGGAGCGTGTTGTTGGCTGCCTTAAAGTTGTCTGCTAGTCTTGGATTGTGTGGATTTGCAGTAACGGCTTATGTGCTCTATGCTTTTGTTCCAACAAAGCCTGTATATGCGGTTGATTTTCGTTAAACTAGTCTTGTTGTTTCTTTTTGTTGGATTTTCCCAGTACTGCTTCGCTGGTTTTGTGAATCGCATCTCTTAGTTGTGTCCAGCCATGTTCAGCATCCACGGTTGAGATTGAAGTTATCGGTGGAAGTGATTCTTTGATGGCTTCCCGGAAGGCATCGGCGGTATCGCTGTTCTCTAGACCCCGTACGTTCAATCTGGTCATGTAGCTTGCCTTTTACAGTGTGGATGTTTGAGTTTTAACTGGTTTTTCATTTTTAAGATTAAAAGTCGGTGGTCAGTGCCGCATTCGGCATCTACTCTGTCTTTTGTGAGACTGGCATCTTTTAGGTGCGTCCTTCGAACCATTACGTGGTCCAATTGGTGCCAATGACCTGATCACGGATGTTTCCAGGTACCTTTAAATTTGTCCTTCAGCATGAACCACGTATTGGTGATGCAAAGATTATACTCTGTGCATGTTGTTAATAAGCGTTTACCATTGCTATTTACATTTCCTATTCCATGTTTTCCCAATACGTCAGGCCATATTTCCTGTTGTTTGCCGACACGGGCATTAAAGTCTCCTAGCAAAATGATTCGTTCGTGCTTTGGAATTAGTTGGAGTATATTTTGCAGAGCTTGGGAAAATTTATCCTTATCCTCAATTTTAGCGTCTAGGGTAGGAGCGTAGGCACTTGTGTTGTTGACGTAAGTTTTGTCTGATATGGGGTACCTTAGGGTCATAAGACGTTCGGAGAGACCAATAGGTCCCTCTGTTAATTTGGTGGCAATTTCGTTTTTGATTGCAATGCCTACTCCATGAATTCTCCTGTGTGTTGCCGGGTGACCCTTCCAAAAGAAGGTGTAATTCTCCTCAGTGAGACTACCTTCATCCGCAAAGCGAGTTTCGCTAAGAGCGGCAACATCTATATTTAGTCGGTGGAGTTCCTGTGAGACCAGTGCTGTTCTTCTCTCTGGTCGATTGGAGTTTGTCCTATCCAGTAGAGTGCGGACGTTCCACGCCGCAAACGTGAAACATTGACGATGTTTAGTTCTCCGATGATACGCTCGAGTAGGCACCCCCACCCGGAGATCCAATTCAGGGGGTATTTTACCTACGGACGATGATTTTGTCCTACTCGAATGTTCCATCTTTGATGAGTGTAAGCTGCGTAAAAAGGTTAAACTGTGACGGTTACGCTGCCGCACAGTTTGGCTGCAACTGTAGCACGGGATGGCTATGGCACAGTGAGGACTGCGACGATAGTTCCCTTGTGCTACGTTCTCGGCCGGCTAGGAGTAGTTTACTACTCCTCTTCCCCAGAAAGGTGGTAGGTCTGAGGGTTGTATAATGATATACCGCCTATACTCGGTCGTCAGAGCCTCGTTTGTTTAAACAGGGTGCACCACGTGAAGGTGAGGTTGACTTTTGGGTAAGCTAGGCTATATGTATCGCTTCAATACCCCTTGCACTCCCTCTGATTCACTTGGTGCAAATGGTTCAGATTTTGTTTCATTGTCATGCTTTTTATCAAAAAATATTTTTTTAGCTCTAAACTTTAACAGGTATGTTAAAATCGCGCACAGCGTTAAATTTTATGGACTTGATCTAGTTAACTTCTGAAAAGAATCAACAGAATATTCAGAAGCCGAACAGCAATAGACTATAGCTGCTTAATGCGTGAAGTATGACTTGATTCATTTCTCTACTGGAAAAATCAATATTTTAAAAACGTATAAAGACGATTATTATTTTATAAAAATTATGTATATAATAACCTGTATATAATAAATAACTATTATTCTCCTCTAAATATTATTTCATCTCCAACTAGGAAAACTAGGCAAAGGAAGTAATATCGAAGTAGGTCATTACTACCAAAGCTCATTGTTAAAAACGTATTAATGCTGTCTATGTTCATAGTTCCATAAATGGATAGTCGGTGTCAGATCTATTATATCTCTCATACAAGCGCCCGTATACCATTGTTTGCTATGTTTTTAATGAACATTTCCGAGCATGACGTAACATTCTACGCTAATTAAAGATGGCGTTCGAAGAAAGTTCACCGGCGAAGAACGTCTAATTACGCAACTTTGTGCGGTACCGCTACTAAGCGGTTTGACAATGGCAGTGGCAATGACCACCACGGCTGCAATTATGGTTGATATTGAACCATTTAAACAATTCGCTATTTTTTACTTGTTTCTTTGTTTATCACACATAATATTCATATTCTGATCAGATTCGCATATTCTGCAGAGAAAAATAAGTCAAAAAGTTTGTATAAATATATGTCCTAAAATACTTAGTTTCGGAGATACAGGGTGTAGAAGTTTCATTTTTATTTCGATTTTTTACAAATAATTTGTGAAGCAACGTAAATATTTGGATGAAAATTGGTGTCTGGGAGTTTTTTGACATTAAAATTTTGGATTTTGATGTTAATATGACTAGAGGGCGCCAACTACATATTTTTAACTGGTTTGAAGAATAATAACTTTTCGTCCGTACCTGTATAAAACTAGTGAGTTAAAAAATATACATTTACCGCAATCTTTACGTAAAAAAGGTCTCTTGGTAAAAATCGTTACGAGTAATGGTTCTCGAGATATTTGGAATCGAAATTACCAATACCTGTCATCAGTGACATAAACATGTTGACTAAATATTTATTAGACTGAAATCATAAATTTGAAAAGTTTTTGTGCCAAAAGTTCAACAGAAACTGTTTTATTGTCATTTCTTCACACACAAACAGACAAATTTATGAATAATTTAAAAACATTAAAATTTCAGGAATTGATTATTTCAGTCAAATAACTATCTACTCAACGTGTTTATTTTTTGTCAATAATGACATGTCTTGACCATTTCCATTCTAAATATCTTGAGAACGGTTACTCGTAGCGATTCTTACCAAGAGACATTTTTTACGTAAAAAGTCACGGAAATGTATATTATGTATATTGCCATCAAAATCAAATTTCTCATGTCAAAAAACTCCCACACACCAATTTTCATCCAAATATTGACGTATTTCAGAAATTATTTGGGAAAAATCGAAATAAAAATGAAAGTTCTACACCCTGTATCTCCGAAACTAGGCATTTTAGGACATATATTTATACAAACTTTTTTACTTATTAAACTATTTAAATATTTGTAAAAGAAGTATATTAAATAAATATACCACAATTATTTCCGCCCATTGTTTTAGTTAATAAATTATTCTAAATAAATGTGGATTTGAAACAGAAATCAATATAATAAATATAATAATAATAAGTTATAAAAATAAACGTGTCTGTTATAAATAAGCATTCGTCAAAGAAAAATTATACGGTGTTACTTTTTACCACACTTTCTAATACACATACAAAATTCAGCTTTTTAGTATTTGGAACAATTATTATTAATCAACACAAACAGTCAATTAATGTAGTTTAAATACTGAGATCATATTAATTGATCTGAATTTTTTTTTATAATTTCTGAATTATCGGTAGCTACAGTTTTTTAATTTTGGCAGTTACTCAGCGACCATTAAAATTCTAAAGTACTTCTAGAAGTCTTATAAACTTCAAATTTTGATTGTACGGTACCATAATCATATCGTAGGATCAAAAAAAAACGGCGTCAGCGATGGCTATGAAATAAGAATTGCTGTCATTTTATATGTAAAATTCTATGGGAAATGTCATCGATGTTCATTTCCAAGCCAACTCGACGCCGTTTTTTTCGATCATGCGGTAGTTATAAATACGAAAGAAAACGAATCATAGTGAGACTTTATTACTATTAAAAGTGAATTACTTTTGCATAGCAACAAACATGTTAGCCTTTAGTATCTTAATGCATCTAAAGATTAACCTTTAAGCAACTTATTAAAACAAACGTAATAGTTACCTTCACCATTTTGCTGTCTATGGGATGCGTTTTACGGTAACTGGTATCTCATTAGATATAATTTATTAGAGTTGGATTATATAACTCTCATCTATAATGTGGTAAACATGATAATTTTCCTTGGTAACCTTTACAGAAATTAAAAATAAAACGGTGAGCAAATATCCTTAACGGTAAATACATTCTTTTTAAATAAAGTTTTTAATGTTTCGAATCTTCCGTATATTTTTGCATTTGTTATATCGGGTTTTACCACAACCTTTAAGTTCATTAATGTAATTTCGGATTTAATTCGTGTACAGGGTGGCCCATTAGCCTGAGAAAGTTTTCTTTTTTTTTTTCGTTTCAGTCTTTGCTGGGGTTTTATTTTATATAAGGGTCAAATAGCTAAAAACCTGATACGGTGACTCTTGTGGGAAAATCGTTTCTGCATCGGCTGGAAGGAAATTATGAGATGCATCAACATTTAAAAGGTATTTTTACAAGGTACAGAATGTCCCAAATAAGTTAAAAATATTATAGTTGTATTTTAGTACTATATACAGGGTGATCCGAACTGTAGTCCGGAAAATTCGACAGCAGGAAATTAGGTTAGGACATACATAAACGTATGTCCTAAAATGCTTAGTTTCGGAGATACATGGTGTAGAAGTTTCATTTTTATTTCGATTTTTTCCAAATAATTTTTGATCTAACGTCAATATTTGGATGAAAATTGAAAAGTTTTTTGACATGAGAAATTTGATTTTACCTGTATAAAACTACGGAGGGAAAAAATATACATCTCTGTGACTTTTTACGTAAAAAATATCTGTAAAAATCGCTACGAGCAACCGTTCTCAAGATATTTAGAATGGAAATAGACAATACATGTCATTATTGACGAAAAATAAACTCGTTGAGTAGATAGTTATTTCACTGAAATAATAAATTTGGAAAATTCTTATTTTTTTACATTAATCATAAATTTTTCTGCAAAAAATTATGATAAAACAGTTCCTGTTGAACTTTTGGCACAAAAATTTTCAAATTTATGATCTCAGTCTAATAACTATTTAGTCAACATGTTTAATTTATGTCAATGATGACAGGTATTGATAATTTCGATTACAAATATCTCGAAAACCCATACTCGTAGCGATTTTTACCAAGAGACAATTTTTACGCAAAAACGTCGTAAATGTATATTTTTTACTCAATAGTTTTATACAGGTACGGACAGAAAGTTATTACTCTTCAAACCAGTTAAAAATATGTAGGTGGCGCCCTCTACTAGTACGAGTCATATTGACATCAAAATCAAATTTCTCATGTCAAAAAACTCCCAGACACCAATTTTCATCCAAATATTGACGTTACTGCAGAAATTATTTAGAAAAAATCGAAATAAAAATGAAACTTCTACACCCTGTATATTCGAAACTATATAAGCATATTAGGACATACATTTATACGAACTTTTTTACTTATTGCTATCTGCAGAATATGCTGCCGAAGTTTCCGGAATACAGTTTGGACTACCCTGTATAATATTGACATTTTAGATTTTTTTAAAGCAACATATGTACAAAATGTACAGGTGATAAAAATAAAAATATTGCAAGCCCGTTTGTTTACAAAAATGAAACTATTTAAATCTTTGTAAAAGAATATACCTTTATATTAAATAAAATACCATTAATAAAAATTAGTTAATTACATTCTTAATTGTTTTAATTAATACATTACTCTAAATAAATGTGGATTTGATTTAGAAATCATTATACTTCTTAATAATAAGTCATGAAAATGAACATCTCTGTTGTTATAAATAAGCATTCGTCAAAAAATGAAATAAAATTTATAAGGGGTTACTTTTTACCACACTGACTGTCTTATACACAAAATTCAGTTTTTTAGTATTTGGAGCAATTATTATTAATCAAAGTAAACAGTCAATTAATGTAGTTTGAATACGTGGATCATATTAATTGGTCCTCTGTAACAAAATATATTTAAACGGTTTTTTATTTTTTTTTTTTCAAAATAAGCGAACCATAAAGACAATATTAGTATCTGTACTCTTTGAAAATTTGTTATATCTTTAAAAATAACCTAAAATGTCAATATTCCATAGGTATAGTGATAAATGATGTCTAACTTATAAGAAGATGCATTTTCTACGAAAACTTGAAGAGATAGGTAAAGAATGGCATAATACAATTTGATAGACAATTAAATTGTGCATTTGATTCACGTAAAATATATATGGTGTTCCATTTAAATTAAACAAGTTATTGCCGTGTAAAACTAGTAATTATTTAATATAAATTTTTGGACACTCTGTATAAGGTAGTATAATTTTTATTATTGCAACACAATATCTAATCAATAAATAATCTTCAGTAAATATTTAGTACTACAAACTTTGATACTCTTGGAGAAATCAAGCCTTAAATTTTTTACTACAATTCCACAAAATCGAAAATATTTCAAAAACGGTAAGGTTTAAGTGTGATAAACCTTAATCAGATTTACCTTTATTTCGATCGTAGAATCTAAAAATAGAATAATATACTGGGTGTTTCGTTTAAAAAATATAATTATAATATTTTTTAACTTATTTGAGACACTATGTATCTTTTAAAAATATTTTTAAATTGTAGCTCTATTAGTCCTTCAACAAACCCAAAACTTAAATTTGTAAAAATTTAATCGTTTAGTTACAATACCCCGTGTCCTATGTGGTGAACAACTCTGTATATCTAAATTCACACGGAATTGTGCTGAAAAGTTGTTAAAAAATAGTTAAAAACGCCTTTACGTCTTTTTAACGACTATGTAACACACTCAGAACTTATTTGAATCAAAATTGAATAAAGCACACGCTTTTTCCTATATTATTGTACTATATGGCAAAAGAAAATCGTATTACTTGCTGCTCTAGTTCTGTTTGAAATTAGTATTGCAAGGAAAAGTCATTTTGACCTACAACAGCCAATTACATCATTCACGTTCGCTACTTTTCTTGAATATTAACTAACTATACACTGAGTTATGGTAATTAAAATAACAAAGAAACACACCTAACTGTACTACCAATTTTCGCCTTATCTAGCTGATTACATAAACTACCTGCCCATATAAACTATTCGCTATTTTTTCCGATTAAAAATTGTATAATAATTAATAAATTCAATGACATTTGTTGCTATACACCAAGTACAACTATCTAACAGACGGTATGTTAAACAAAGAACGTCAGGTTGGCGTGACGTAGCGTAGTTTGAATTTTTATCCAAGAAAAATATTTATTTTGTTTAAGTTTGTGTAAGAAGTGTGTTATACGGGTTATCTTTCATAAATTTTGGTAGTATAATATAAAAAGAAAACATCTTCTTTCAGTGGTTTTGTTTTATTGTGTGTATCTTATGATATGGAAGATAAATTTACTAGTTAATTTATCATCATAATTAAAAATGAATTTCTTGCAGTAAGCTGGTAAAATTGTATGTTTTATGTTTGTGATACCATTAAAAGAGTAGCCAACTAAACTATATAATAATTATCAATAAGTAGTCCTAACTTACTTACTTACTGCAATTACTCGCTGACGAGTATTTGACACTCATCAGAAGATGATTATGCAAGGCGTTTTCTTTCATGAGCTTTTCTATAACTGAAAAGCCCGATCTTCTTTGGGTGCCATGTGCTATGCCGCACGTTGGCGATCATTCGTCTGTTTTATGGCTATAAGATGACTAGGGTGTCCTCTTCGGCTCGTCGAAATATGATTGCGGCGTCAGGTATGCCACTCCAGTTTCTTATGTTGCGAAGCCAAGAATGCTATTTTCGACCCGGTCCCCGTCGGCCTTCGATCTTCCCCTGCAGTATCAACCTGGGTATGGAGTATTGACGTCCCCTTAATATATGTCCTAGATATGATACTTTGCGTTGTTTAAGGTGTCCATTAGTTGTCTGTCTACTCTGGCTCTTCTTAGGACTTCATCATTTGTTGCATGCTCCGTCCAGGGTATGCGCAGCAATCGGCGAAGTGTCCACATTTCGAAAGCCTCAATTCTGTTTATTGATTTTACCTTAAGTGACCAAGTCTCAGCGCCATACAACATCACAGGCCACACATACGATTGAATTACCCGTATCCTGCTATGTAGCGGCATATTTCTATGCAGGAGTAAATTCTTTAGTTTAAAGAAGGTTGTTTTTGCACGGCCGATTCTTCTTTTAACGTCCTCATCGCAATCCCACAGTTCATTTAGGGAGGCGCCAAGATAGGTGAAATTTGTGACCCGTTCGATGTTCTCTCCATTGATGTTAAGATGAGTGTTGTACTGGTGTCTGCTGATCACCATCATTTTAGTTTTCGCAACGTTAATATGGAGCCCAAACTGTTCACCGCATTCGTTCAGTTTATTTAGCAGAATCTGGAGGTCCTCAAGGTTGTTAGCCAGAATTGCGGTGTCATCTGCATAGCGGATATTATTTATTGGGATCCATTGACTTTAATACCCCCGCGTCTCACTCTCCAAGGCCATCTGAAAGATTTTCTCAACGTAGATGTTAAACAGAATGGGTGATAGTACACATCCCTGTCGAACTCCCTTCAATACGCTGAAGGTTTCCGTTGTTCGATCACCATCAATACGGATCTCCGCCGACTGCTGCCAATACAGTTCTTTAATTATTCTGATGTCCTTGCCATCTACGCCTATCTCCTGTAGTCTCTCCATCAACGGTTCGTGTTTTACGTTATCAAAGGCTCTCTGATAGTCAATAAAGCAGATGAAAACATCTTGCCTCTGATCATAACATTTCTGCACAAGTAGTTTCACAGAGAAGAGAGCTTCTCTAGTGCCAAGACCCTTGATAAAGCCGAACTGTGTGTCGCCACTCATCTCTTCACATTTTCTATATATTCTAGAATGGATGACTCGAAGAAAGGCTTTAAGTGCGTGACTCATTAAGCTTATGAGTCTATGGTCTCCGCAGTTTTTTGGATTTGTTTTCTTTGGGATGGCGATAAACGTGGACTTTAGCCAGTCCTGTGGGATTTGTCCAGAATCATATATCACGTTAAAGAGATATGTGAGCTGTTTAATGTCGGTCTGCTTTAGAACTTCAGCATATATATCATCATGACTTGGACTTTGTCCGTTCTTTAAACAATCTATTGAGTACAAGTACTATTGAGTAAACAATCTATTGACTCAAGAATTTTTGGACCTTCCATATTTCCAAAGTTGTTTGCAAGATTATGGGTACGTTGATCCCAAAACAGTGCCTCCGCGTAATTCTTCCATGTATCGTTCAGTTCGTTTATATCTAGAATTGTTGTTCCTTGTCTGTTTTTGATTGACGTTAGTGTATTACTTTTATTTTTTCCAGTTATTTCTTTTATCTTCCTATGAAAGTTAAAGGAGTCGTGTAGTTGATGGAGTCTTTCAGCCTCTTCGCATTTTTCCTGGGTCCATTTTTCTTTGGCTTCTAATATTTTCCTTTTGATACTCCGATTTATTTCATTATATTTGTCCTGTCGGTTTTTAACAATTCGACGATCAGCCATCAGAGCCAGTATTTCATCTGTTATCCAAGGCTTGGATTTTACTTTTTTCTGTCTGCCAATAACAGTTTCTGTGGCTGCAATTGTGTTTCTTTACAGCTGACTCCAGATATTGTTAGCTGTAATTTCCGAAAAGCCCGATACGTGATGTTATCTCTCTTCTGCACTCTTTACTTTTTCGTTGTCGTTGTTAACTGAGTTTACAATTCTTCTTCATTGCGTTCTATTGTGCGTTGCTTCCTCCCACTGATTCTCCAAGCTTATCCCCTTTAAGTTTTCATGGAAAATATTCTTGTATCTTTTTAGTTGTCCACCCGGTCTCCTCTTACATTCTACAAGCTCACCGTAAAGAAGAGATTTTGGTAGGCGGTTTTCTTGCATCCTACATACGTGGCCAGCCCATCTTAAGCGGGATTTAGTAATCATGACTTGAGAGCTCTCGTTTTTTTTTCAGTTTCAAGGACTGATACATTTGAGACAGGGTGGTACCAGGGTGGTATAATGGTATTCTGTATACTTATCACTTTTTGTTTGCTGTTCAATATTCAATCATTGGTTCATACATTTTCTCTCTGGTTTCTACCAAATATACAGGGTGTTTCAAAAAACATGTGCCACCTCTCGCGGGGAGATTCGTCAGGTAAAAATAAGATTTATTTTTCATATCAACATAGGTCTGTCTGATTCTGCGTTGTTTCGTAACTACAGGGTGTTAAAATCTTAATATTTTTTTTTATTTATTATAATTTTCATCCAAGTACTTTTATCGTTTCGTAAAAGTTACTATAAATGCGACATATTTTAAAGCTATAAAAGTCTCGATATATTCATCAGGGACATGCATATGGGTTATCACTGGAATATCTTTCTAAAAAAAGCATGAAGGTACGCCACTGACTTTTTTTATCGTGTTAGCGAAATAGTATAAGCAATTTAATGCCGATTAAAAGTTGTCTCTTGATATTTTGTCGATTGTCGCTCCTTAATGAGATAAAAGGAATTTTATTCATTTGCCTTGATCCAAGTCTAATTACAACTTTTAAAAAAAATTAATATCATTAACTTGCGAAAGTTTTAAATAAGTAATCATTGATTCCTCATAAAAACATATGAAAAAAGTTCCTCTAAACATGGATATGGAAATGCATAGTTTTAGAATTACAGGATGTTAAAACTTTTTAAAATTATGTTTTTTGTAATTACCTTAAATACCATTATATTTTTATGTGAAATTGCTTTAGGTTGGACTTATAGTAATAAGAACTAATAATAATAATAATATTTAATAATACATTAGGCAGGTAAAATATATAATTTATTAATTTAATTTTAATTTTATGAATTGTGATTAATAAAATTGCGTTTATCTCATCAAGGAGGCCGAATTTGACAAAATATCAAGAGATAACTTTTAATTGGCATTAAACCGTCCACTCAATTTTGATATCAAAAGAAAAAAAGTCAGTGGCGCACATGTTTTTTTTATGACAAATATTCCAGCGATAACCCAGTGATTCAAGTCAACCAACCAAATATTATGAATATAGCTAAGAATATACTAGGTGTTGCAATTTCTATGTCACACAATATAGGTATGCTTAGTTTTTAAATATAACCTATATCAGATATATTGTCCTAAGTAAAACTTTAAGTACCTACTACCTACCATTAGTATTTACACAAATGTGAAAAAAAAAAACTATTTACAGTTAACGTTGTGATTGTTGTAGGAAACCTAATAATCCTGCTGGTCTTGGCCTTACTCTTGCTGATATATTTTTTGTAAATATAAAGTGGCCAGACATTGTTTCTATAGTACTTATATAATGCTTAAGTGCGCGTATAAGAAACTAATTTATGTATAAATCAAAAAAATAGTAACGGTAATACCGCTGCATATTAATATTCAATTTGTAAAATTAGTTAGATTTTAGAATACATTATTGTTTTATTAGTTCCGCTCATATAACTAATTCATATAAAATATTTATTTTAATCCTTGCTTGGTTAAAAGTTATTGCAGTGATTGTCTATTTTTAAGAAAGCAGTTTATTCGTGATCTAGACGTAAAACTAAAAATTTTGTTTTTATATTTTGGAGTAGGTTCTTAAAAAATATATACAGGGTGTCGCAATATTCCGTGGACATTAATTAACGTTCGGATTCATTTTTTGTTGATGTCCTCTAACGGACAAACGAAGCACCTTTGTAGAAAGGGAAATAATGTGCAATTAACTTATTTTAATTCAAAAAATTAGCGCCACAGACAGACAGACAGACAGACAGACAGACAGACAGACAGACAGACAGACAGACAGACTGACTGACTGACTGACTGACTGACTGACTGACTGACTGACTGACTGACTGACTGACTGACTGACTGACTGACTGACTGACTGACTGACTGACTGACTGACTGACTGACTGACTGACTGACTGACTGACTGACTGACTGACTGACAGACAGACAGACAGACAGACAGACAGACAGACAGACAGACAGACAGACAGACAGACAGACAGACAGACAGACAGACAGACAGACAGACAGACAGACAGACAGACAGACAGACAGACAGACAGACAGACAGACAGACAGACAGACAGACAGACAGACAGACAGACAGACAGACAGACAGACAGACAGACAGACAGACAGACAGACAGACAGCCAGACAGACAGACAGACAGACAGACAGACAGACAGACAGACAGACAGACAGACAGACAGACAGACAGACAGACAGACAGACAGACAGACAGACAGACAGACAGACAGACAGACAGACAGACAGACAGACAGACAGACAGACAGACAGACAGACAGACAGACAGACAGACAGACAGACAGACAGACAGACAGACAGACAGACAGACAGACAGACAGACAGACAGACAGACAGACAGACAGACAGACAGACAGACAGACAGACAGACAGACAGACAGACAGACAGACAGACAGACAGACAGACAGACAGACAGACAGACAGACAGACAGACAGACAGACAGACAGACAGACAGACAGACAGACAGACAGACAGACAGACAGACAGACAGACAGACAGACAGACAGACAGACAGACAGACAGACAGACAGACAGACAGACAGACAGACAGACAGACAGACAGACAGACAGACAGACAGACAGACAGACAGACAGACAGACAGACAGACAGACAGACAGACAGACAGACAGACAGACAGACAGACAGACAGACAGACAGACAGACAGACAGACAGACAGACAGACAGACAGACAGACAGACAGACAGACATAGAGGGTATATTTCGACCCCAGAAACACGTCTCTGCGGATATTTTCGTGAAAAAAAATTAAAATTTAGAATTTTTGGAAAAAAAAATTGGAAATTTTTTCAGTAAAAAAATATAATTTGTGGATAATATGACAACATAAGTGGTAGATTAAGTTTGCAAGAAAGGAAATCCAGAAAAGATCGAGTGGTACTCAAAATTTTAGCAAAAAAATCATTTTTTTAGAAATTTTCAAAGTAAAATAACTCGGTTATTTTGGATTTATTTGAAAAACGGCAAAGAGAAAATATGGTTCTTCTATCGAGATCTACCAGCCCTGAAAATATTTGCACTTATTTAAGACTCACCCTGTATAAATAAAACGACCAGCGAGGAACAGTTTGATAGTTTTGCTGTAAGCATGAATGTTCACGGCAGTTATGACTTTTATTGTTTAAATAACAAAAAATATATTTTCTTTTATTTCTGTTTCAGTGGGTAGTGAAATACCCAGACTTATTTTCAATAGATAAGTACAATTTGATAGACAATAGTCACTGTATATTAAACAATCTACACCAACCAACCTAGTAAATAAATCTAGAGCTTCTCCTGACACATTCAGTTCTATGAATTCGATGAAGACGTTCCACCGCATTCATCGACATACTATACTGTAAACAAACATGACTAACTAAGAAAGGCACGTGAAAAGTAGGCGCTGTCCGTAATAATATGGATATTTTTTCGTACCTTTTAAGGCCTCTCGTGACATAGCCGTTTTTTTCTTTCTTCGCACATTCAAACTTTTGCTTAAATAAAAATTCCTGACCCGTAAATGTGTTTTTAACTGTCCTGTTATTCTTTCTAATGAATAATGATCAGGTTTGTTAATATCGCAAGATACAGTACACTCAGATGCCAAAAAAACACAACGGAAAAATTTTTGATCGAATTTAAAACGTTATATTTTTTTTAATTTTTAGGCCTATTTCCTAAATTCGTAAACTCAGTTAACTATAAGCTTTAGTATTTGACATAATATACAGGGCTAATCGAAGAGTTGTTTTTTAACATAAACACCCTGTGCAATAATTTCGAGAGTAAATTTTTCTAAAACATTAATTTTCTGTCAAAACCTTACCACCAAGCAAACAACCTCACATTACATTTGCAACATTGCAGTCAATCCCCAAATAGTTTGCTTTGTAATGTTGATTTCTAAACGTTGTGTCGTGATTGATGAAACCTTGCTAGAGAAACATTGTTTTTGAATGGTGATTAAAACGTTTTTTCTGCAACATTGCAACAAAGATAAATGAAAGATCCGCGCAAAAATAATTAATAATGTAACAAATATACCATAAGATAAAAAAAAAAGTCTAGTTGGCTTGGAAATGAATATCGATGACATTCCCCATATAATTTTACATATAAAATGAAAGCGATTTTCTTTTCATAGCCATCGCTGAAGCCTTTTTTTTTCGATCATATGGTATAAGTTAGATTAGGTTAACGGACACAAAACACAAATAATATTCAGTATTAATTATTCTCAATATTTTTTTAAAGATGTTATCATTTGAGATTTTTAAAATAAGGACATAAAGCGCCTCAAAGATTACCGTCACAATAAGAAATATATAATAATGTTTATACTATATATTTTGTATTATTTCAGACATTCAACTTTAAGATTTTTTTAGAAATTCGACTCAGAGGTCAGAGTTGAGTAATTCCTTATTTAATGAGCAGCTGAAAAAATCGGTAAGTTCTCAGTACTTGACAGCATTTTTGATATTTTTGAAACAGGTAAGTGATAAATTCCTAATTTTTATTTGTTTTTTTCAATTTGTTTGAGAAATTGACTTTCTTGGTAGGGATATGGAGACTTGTTAACATAAAATTGCTAATGTTCGATAGGAAAAACTGTTTAATTAATTATTCATAAGTAGGTAAATATTAAAAATAATTTTTATATTAAATTTACTCTCCGACGAATGAAATACTTTTTTTTTGTGAACATTATCTATTTTTTGCTATATTATTTTAGCAATAAGTGAGTTAATAAGTTATAACAAAATAGAAAGTTTAATGGACAATAAGTTTTGAAACATAGGTACAATATAATTTTACCAATATTGTACTGACATAAAATCAACAATATTGCTAATACATCTCAAATTAGTACTTTGTTGAACGTTACAGAAGCAACGTTTCAATAATATTGTGAAATGTTCTCACGAGGTTGTGACAAGGTTTCAATAAACTTGCATCAACATTATTTTTTTCAACCTTGCACTGCAACGTTATTTGGCGGAAGATTAAGCTATCCTGCCACCTTGCATAAACCTCGCTACAATGAAAAAAACAATGTTACACCTTGCTTTGCTAAGTTTTGGCAATGTTCCAGCAATACATTTTGCTTGTTGGGGTATCCTGAATATTTTGGTTTTTGACTCATGTTAACATGCCTTGGTTAATTTTTAAGAGCCAAATGAACTTGCAACAAATATTTTGCAATTTTTTCAATTAGCGTTACTTTTTTGTTATTCTTCATAATGACGAGGTGGCTTTGGTGATTAGTGTCGAAGAATGTGCAAAAGTCATTCATCGGCCATCGCACCAAGATGGCCGAAATTATGAATATTCGCTTGGTCCTTGAAGAAAAATGGGAAAACATAACACAATATTTTTGCAGGCTCATTAATAGTATAATATAAACCGACGTCTATAGACGGTTATAACAGCCGGAGAAGGCAATACAAAATATTAGAGTATTTTTTATTTAATATCTATACTAATATATAAAATCTTTAAGTGACTGACTCACTGATTAACCACGATACTGCTCAAACCACTCAACGTAAGAAACTCAATTTTGGCATACAGGTTGATTCTAGGGTGTAGAGGTTCGATAAGAAGGGATTTTTCGAAATTCCAGTTCCAAGAGGGTGAAACCACCCGTCAAATATTACAATATTTTTTATTTAAAAAACGGTCAAGTTTCCGAAAAAAAAACACTTAAACACGTATATTTTATTTTGTTTTTTACATATTTTAAGATTTTTTAAAAATGTATACAGGGTGTTTCGGAAAATCTGGTCATTGATTAATCACGATCCTGCTTAAAGCGCTTGACGTAAAAGGCTGATTTTTGGAAAACGGATTGACTTTAGGGTGTAGAAGTTCGATAAGAAGGGATTTTTCTAAACTCGAATTCTGAAACCACCCCTCAAATATTAGAATATTTTTTATTTAAAATCCGGTGAGTTTTTCGGAAAAACTCTTAAACACGTATATTTTATTTTGTTGTTTTACATATTTTAAGATTTTTTAAAAATTTATACAGGGTGTTTCATAAAATATGACCATTGAGTGTATCACGATTCTGCTTAAACTGCTTGACGTTTAAAGCTGGTTTTTTGCAAACTGATTGACTGTGAGGTGTAGAGGTTCGATAAGGAGAGGATTCTCGAATTTCAAATTCCAAGAGGGTTAAAATGCCCCTCAAATATTACAATATTTGTTATTTAATGTCAACCAGTCAAATACCAACGAGATGAAACTACCCCTCAAATATTACCAAGTTATATAATAATATCGCTATATTGTTTTTTATCATGCTGACTGCTGACATAAATGTAAGAAAATTTTATCCAGTTTGTATGTTAATGGCAATTCTTGCTTTGCTTTATCATCACCATTACAAATGAATAATTCGATGCGAACGAAGTCGCGGGTACACGCTAGTTATTTAATATTAGAGTAAGTTTCTTGTTTGACTTTTGACTTGGTCAGGGGCTTGGAACACCCTCAAAAAGAAAATTCCACTTCTCCAACTCCCAGTGGATGACATACCAAGAATTTACAACTTTGAGAAACACCTCACTGTAGTATTGAGTAATAAAAAGGATTGGAAGAAAGAGACGCTTACTCAGTATATAAAAGACCATACCATCATGTGGTATACGGATGCTTCCAAAATCAAAGCAGGGACAGGGATAGGAGTATTTGGGCCGAAAACTGAATACTCCGAACCAATGGGCACCTACCCCAGTATCCTTCAGGCAGATATTTGCGCTATCGAAAGATGCGTACAATTTATCTTAGATAGGAACTATCGAAAACAGGAAATTGCCATCCTATCCGATAGTCAAGCAGCACTTAACGCGATCAACTCAGTAACCATCAATTCGAAGTTGGTCAAAGAATGCCTGGAGAAGCTCAACAAATTAGGCAAAGAAAATAAAGTCCTCCTACTCTGGTTGCCTGCTCACTAAGGGATAGAAGGCAATGAAAAAGCAAATGATCTAGCTAGGAAAGGAGCGAACACTCCACTAACTGGACCAGAACCGTTCTGTTTTCCAAACGGGAACCAACTGAAAGCGGAACTGAAGAATCTGGAAGACTCCATCCGTAACTTGGAATGGGTGTCCTCCAACGGTCTAAGATACTCGAAAATGTTCCTTAGAACTTATGACCGAGAAAAATCAAAGGTTTTCCTTGATTTAAGTAAAAACAATCTTCGGATTGTCACGGGGTTTCTAACAGGACACTGTCTCCTCAACGAACACCTCAGTAGGATGAAACTGAGAAACAACGGCGAATGCAGATTTTGTGGGGAAAATGGGGAAACACCAGAACACCTTATCACTGAGTGCGCCGAGACGACGACCATTCGTGCCATGAACCTTGGTACGTCTGATGTCGAGGATGGAGAGCTGGCCTCTGTGGAGCCGTCTCAGATACTGGCTTTTCTTAAAGCCCTGAGACTGTATGATGAGTTATAACTCGTTATAACTCAAGAAAGGGGAACACACAATAGATCTATAAGGTCGCGGAACTCCCCTCCTAAACATTCTACATTCTACATTCTTGTTTATTATAATATTACTTACTTATATTATAATATATTCTTGTTTATTATAATATTATAAATGTACACTTTATTATAATATATGATTTCTGTAATAATATCTTCTTTCTATACAAAAAAAACTAAAATCAAAGTAACGTAACATTCACCTATACCTACTTTGTATTATATTAATCAAACTTACATTTTTACAGCTCTTAACATCACATTTTATTGACCTATAAATAAATACATTTTGAACAGTTATTTTTTATTTAAAAAATCCTGGTTTTGTCTCGGTAAATTTATTATTTACAACCAGAAAATATATAATTATGCATATCTATAAAACGGCTTATTCTTTTGCAATTTGTTTAAAAAATAATAACACAATTCAAACGGAGATTTGTTCTCAAAAATGATCACAAATAGTAATTTTACGAAACACGGTACTATGCAAATCCTATTATTTATAATATTGGAACTATAACGCGGCGTGTCATGGTTCTCTTTTTAGTCGGGTAGATAATAATAATTATTATGAGGTAAATCCGACATAATCCGACGAAATGGCGCTTTAAATCTGACTTACGCATAATGGACGTCTGGTGTAAACTAGGGGAAGTAGGAATAATATTGACCAATAATATTATTGCCATATCATTAAGTTTTTGTCTGATTAGTTTTGCATCTTTTGGTGGTATCTTCAAGAATATTGGAAATAGGTATTTCAAAAATTATTATTCTTGATAAAAGTCTCTCCCACATTCTGTAAAATTCTAGAAAGAGTATAACATACTCTGTCAACAAGTATCAAATGAAAACTTTTAATAACGAATAGCTCTAGAAAAAAAGTATCAAAAACTAAACCGTTTTGTAATACATGGTGACCCAGGTTTCCGAAAAAGCTCCATAGTAAGATTTGGTTTGTGATTTTTTTTTCAGAATATTGCAGAAATGGTTGGAATAGAACATTTTAAAAATATTTTTGTAAACATACTAAAGTTGTACATTTTTAAATGGAATACTATACAGGGTGGTCCGAACTGTATTCTGGAAACTTTGGCAGCATATTCTGCCCACTAAATTAAGTAAAAAAAATCGTATAAATGTATGTCCTAAAATGCTTAGTTTCGGAGATACAGGGTGTAGAAGTTTCATATTTATTTCGATTTTTTCCAAATAATTTCTGAAGTAAGGTCAATATTAGGGTGAAAATTGGTTTCTGGGAGTTTTTTGAAATGAGAAATTTGATTTTGATGTCAATATGACTCCTACTTGTAGAGGGCGCCATCTACATATTTTTAACCGGTTTAAAGAGTAATAACTTTTCGTCCGCACCTGTATAAAACTACTGAGTAAAAGAATATACATATACGACGTTTTTTTAAGTAGAAAAGATCTCTCGGTAAAAATCGTTACGAGTAATGGTTCTCGAGATATTTGGCATCGAAATTATCAATACCTGTCATCATTGACATAAATTAAACATTTTGACTAAATAGTTATTAGATTGAAATCATAAATTTGAAATGTTTTTGTTTCAAAAGTTCAACAGAAACTGTTTTATCAGCATTTTTTTCGCAGAAAAATTTATGATTACTTTAAAAAAATAACTTATTCTCAAATTTAATTGTTCAGTTAAATAACTATCTACTCAACGTGTTTATTTTTTGTCAATAATGATATGTATTGACTATTTCCATTCTAAATATCTCGAGAACGGTTGCTCGTCGCGATTTTTACCAAGGGACACTTTTTAAGTAAAAAGGCACGGAGATATACATTTTTTAACTCAGTAGTTTTATACAGGTACGGACAAAAAGTTATTACTCTTCAAAACAGTTAAAACACATGTAGGTAGCGCCCCTTACAAATCGGAGTCATATTGACATCAAAATCAAATTTCCCATGTCAAAAAACTCCCAAACACTAATTTTCATCCAAATATTCACGTTACTTCAGAAATTATTTGGAAAAAATCGAAATAAAAATGAAACTTATTATTTGGAAAAAAATCTCCGAACTAAGCATTTTAGGACATAGGTACATTTATACGAACTATTTTACTTATTTTTATCTGCAGAATATGCTGCCGAAGTTTTTTTTTCGGAATACAGTTCGGACCGCCCTGTATATTTTTTAAGCTCATTGATTTGCTATTAAATGAAATGTCCTTTCCAAAAATACCATAACATTATATACTATACCGAGTGGGCAGTTATGACGACAAAGATAAAAAAGTGCGAAGATATGTGGAAAAAGAAGTGGACACAGAGAATCAAAACAATGGTTTGATGACGAATATATAAAATGGAGTTAAAAGTTAGAAATAAACTAAGATTACAGATAACACACAGAAGAAACACAACAAACTAGAATAGAATACGCAAAACAAAGAAGAAGAACTAAAAACATAATAAGAGAGGAAATTTTATGAGGAAACCCTAATCAAAATTGAGGAGCATTATAAAACAAAGCAAATTAAAAATTTATATTTGGGACTGAGGAACGAAAGAAAGGGATACTAAGGTAGGACACTATATAATAAAGACAAAGAAAGATAAATAATATCAATCGAGGAGGATGTTTTGAATATTTTGAAGAACTACTAAATGAAAGCGAAGATACGCAAGACAAGCAGGATGATGAAATAAATATAGGACATCAGAATAAAGATTTACTCCCACCGAATTATGAAACTGTACAAAGAATTATCCAGAATTTGAAGAATGACAAAGACCACAGAAATGATCATATGCCGGCTGAGGTATTTAAGTATGGAGGGTGCAATTTGACTGAACACATCCAGGAACTACTGAGAGACGTATGAGAGAAAGAAGGAATATCAAAAGAGTGGAAAGAAGTAATAATCTGCCGAGGTATAGCTCTCCTGTAGCTTATAAAGCACTGGCAACATATACAGGGGTTGTTCACCACACACGACACGGAGTATTGTAGCTAAACGATTAGATTTTTACAAATTGTAAGTTTTGGGTTTGTTGAAGGACTATTAGAGCTACATTTTAAAAACATTTTTATAAGATACAGAGTGTCCCAAATAAATAAAAAATATCAAAGTTGTATTTTTTTAAATGGAACACCCTGTATATTATTACATTTTCAGTTTCTACGATTAAAATAAAGGTAAACTTGATTAAGGTTTATTACACTTAAACCTTACCGTTTTTGAAATATTTTCAATTTTGTGAAACTACAGCAAAAATTTTAAGGCTTCATTTCTCCAAGGGTATCAAAGTTTTTAATACTAAATATTTACTGAAGTTTATTTATTGATCAGTTATTGTGTTGCAATAATAAAACTAATACTACCTCATACAAAGTGTCTAAAAAATTATTTTAAATAATTTCTAGTTTTAAACGGCAATAACTTGTTTAATTTAAATAGAACGCCCTGAATATTTTAGGAGAATCGGATACACAATTTAATTGTCTATCAAATTGTATTATAGCATTTTTACCTATCCCTTCAAGTTTTCGTAGAAAGTGCATTTTCTTATAATTTAGATTTCATTTATCAACATACCCATGGAATATTGACATTTTAGATTGTTTTTAATGTACAAAATGTACAGTCTAGTAATATTGTCGCTTTTAGCAAAACGATAGCCCATTTGTATGTAAAAAGAAAACTATTTAAATCTTTATAAAAGAGTATACCATTAATTAAGTATACCACGATACCACCCATTATTTCCGCCCAAATACTAATTAATTACATACTTAATTGTGTTCGTTAATAAATTATTCTAAATAAATGTGGATTTGAATCAGAAATCGATATAATAATAAGTTATGAAAATGAACGTCTCTGTTGTTATAAATAAGCATTTGTCAAAAAATGGAATATCATTTTTAAGGTGTTACTTTTTACCACACTGTCTAATACACATACAAAATTCAGTTTTTTAGTATTTGGAGCGATTATTATTAACCAACGCAAACAGTCAATTAATGTAGTTTGAATACAGGAATCATATTAATTGGTCCTCTTTAACAAATATTTAAACAGTTTTTTAATTTTTTTAATGAAATAAACGAACTATATCGATAATATTAGTATCTGTACTCCTTAAAAATTTGGTACATCTTTAAAAATAATCTAAAATATCAGTATTCCATGGGTATATTGATAAATGAGTTCTGAATTACAAGAAAAATGCATTTTCTACGGAAACTTAAAGAGATAGGTAAAAAATGGTATAATACAATTTGATAGACAATTATATTGTGCATCTAATTCTCGTAAAATATACAGGGTGTTCCATTTAAATTAAACAAGTTATTGCAGTTTAAAACTAGTAATTATTTAAAATAAATTTTTAAACACTCTGTATAAGGTAGTATAATTTTTATTATTGCAACACAAAATTCAGTTAATAGAATTACTTCAGTACAATATTTGGTTTAAAAAACTTAAATACGCTAAGAACGCTAAATATGCTTAAAATTATTACTGTATTTTGACAAAAACCTAAATATTTCATAAACGGTAAGGTTTAAGTGTGATAAACCTTAATCAAATTTACTTTTATTTTAATCGTAGAAACTAAAAATGTAATAATATACAGGGTGTTCTATTTAAAAAAATACAACTTTGATATTTTTTATTTATTTGGGACACTTTGTATCTTGTAAGAATATTTTTAAATTGTAGCTCTAATAGTCCTTCAACGAACCCAAAACTTCCAATTTGTAAAAATCCGATCGTTTAGCTACAATACTCCGTGTCGTATGTGGTGAACAACCCTGTATAAAAGAAATATTAGTGGAGGAGGTTGATGAAAAAATTTGAGACTGATGTCGGAGATGGAGAGCTGGCTTCTGTGGAGCAATCTCAGATACTGGCTTTTGTCAAAACCCTGAAACTGTATGATGAGTTATAACTCATTATAATTCAAGACAGGGGAAGGCTCAGTAGAACTGTAAGGTCGCGGTGATTAACCTATATCCTAAATATTCTAACATTCTAACAACTATAAACATTTTAACAACTAAGAATTATAGAACCCAAACAAAATCCTCAATGACCAATATCCCCTATATAAGCATTCTATTGTGCAAGTGCGCAACCTAGATCCTTTTTACCGGAAGAAATGCCGAAGTGTTGTCGGTCATTTTTCTTCTCTTCCTCTATTTTTCCTCTGCTCCATCGCGGTGCATTAAAAAGCCTATAATTTCCTCTCTCGGCCATAACCGCGCGGAAAAATTGAGGAATGCAACAACAACGGCCGAGATTAAGTTATGCTTTGTACGTGATATCGAGTAGCCTAGAGCTAGCTGTGTCTATGCCTGGACGCAGGCACAGTTACCACTAATTCCTATAATTCCAAATAGATAACAATAATTTATTTATTAAATATGTAGGTACTAGCAGGTACCTACCGACTCGCTTGCGTAACATATACGAATGCGATTTTATTTCCGATTTTACACACATGAGCGGTGATGAGAAATAATATATAATGGGGAATTGTGAAAGGTCTTTGATCTTGGCTGCCAAGTTCAATGTAAGTTATTGCCGCTTGCCGGATGGTTGCTCATTTTTAACGGAGATTCTTGGTCTATTAGATGAGTTTTATAGTTATTGCTAAATTTATTATTTTGCAACGTTAAGTGTAAGGAAAAAAGAAATATATCTTTTTTATTAAACAACGTAAATTAGAAAAATGTTATAGATCATTAACTATTCTTGATAAAGAATAAAATGCGTTAAATATAAGATATTCTATAAATACAATTAAAAAATATGGTAATGTTTTCTACAGGTTAAAAGCATAAGCATATATAGTTCATATCAGGGAACTGATATCATCAGCTATATATATCAGGTAACTGATATCGGCCATATCAGGGACTGATCTATAAGCTAGCTAGAGAAATCCCCTACCGGAAAACCGTCAACCTAATCGACAATATGCTCCGAAATAGACTCTTTCAGGTAAAACTGGGAGAGAAAGAAAGCAAAAAGATGAGACTTAATAACGGATTGCTACAAGGTTTTGTCTTAGCTCCATTGCTGTTTAATTTATATATCGCTGATATGCCTGCTACTTCAGCTAGAAAATTTGGGTATGCGGATGATTGGGCGATAGCTACAAGACATAAAAAACCTAAAAGAGACAGAGGCTGTTCTTGCGAAAGACCTGTCTTCCCTGGGAAACTACTTCCGCAAGTGGAGGTTGCAACCGAGCGCGGTGAAGACGGAAGTTAGTTGTTTCCATCTTAATAATAAATTAGCAAACCAAGAACTTAAAATAAAGAAGGTAACTGGTTCTCCCACAACAACCCCAAAATATTTAGGCATTACACTAGATAGGACCTTGTCCTTTAAGAAGCACCTCACACAAACTGCAGCTAAGCTCAACACTCGGAATAATATCCTCCATAAATTATGCGGCACCACGTGGGGGTCATCCGCGAGTACCATGCGCTGGGTTTGGTTTACTTTACTGCTGAGTACTGTGCCCCGGTGTGGCTCAATAGTTCTCACACAGGAAAGGTGGACATCCAATTGAACAATGCAATGCGCATTATACCAGGAACAATAAAATCAACTCCCACCCAATGTCTTCCTATTCTAAGTAATATTCCTCCACCACATATACGCAGGCAGTATGCACTTTTTAGAGAATACACTAAAATTACTAACATGCCGCCACTGCCGATACATTTGGATGTCCATGACCTGGATAGGAACAGGCTTCGCTCAAGACGTCCAACATTAACAACCGCAAGCAGCTTACATCGGGGCGGTTTTAAATTAACGGAGTCATGGAGTAGGGAATGGGAATCAAAGTTGCCAGACCACGCCGGGAATATGCCGGTTATAACTCAGATCCCGCCAGGCTTTGGCATACCACGTAAAACATGGTCTGCGTTGAACCGGATAAGGACAAATCATGGGAGGTGTGCTGATTCTATGTTTAAATGGGGAAAGTCAGCTTCCCCAGAATGCGACTGCAACACCGGCAGACAAACTATCCGGCGCATAGTAGAAGCATGCCCATTAAGATCCTATTCCGGTCCCTTTGATGATTTCCTGGAAGCTACAAACAGTGCAGTCGAATACATCCGTAATTTAGATAGAATTAGTTTGTGATGCTTGTTATATGTATATTTCTATATTTTAGACTTTGCCAGACTATTATTATTATTGTACACATACTTATTTCCTGATCTTTACTTGTACAATGATTACACACATTCAACACAATGATTCACATTCTTAGCAGCACTTAAGGGACATAATGCCATTACTATCGCTTTTCCGTTCAAAATATTCTAACAAAGTTGCGATGAGTATTTTACGTGTATTAACCTATCTCGTACCCTTTGCACTAAAAGAGATTCTAAAAAGACCAGTGTGCGACTGCAAGGTCAAATAAAAATTTTTAAGCTTAAAATCTCACAACACAAATTATTTAAACCAAGAACTCGTTTTGCAAACTAAAGTGTTGTAAATATATTAAAACGAATGACAATGTCAGGAAATAAATAAAAAAAATATGGCAGCTTGGACATGTTTTACAGCAGAGCTACCAACTGAGTCCCCAGTCGGAAATTTAAATTTCAGTTAGTTGGCAACAATGAATTTAAAAATCGCGCCCTCAATTCCGTAACTAAAAGTTTAATTGGTGTGGAATATACAGAGTAAGTTTTAAATAAGTGCAAATATTTTTAGGGGTAGTATATTTCGGCTCCAGAAACACGATTATGAATTTTTTTCGCGAATTTTTGAAAATTTGCAATTTTTTGAAAAAAATTTTGGAAACTTTTTTAGTTTTTAGTTAAAAAATATAATTTGTTGATAAGATAGCAACATAGGTAGTAGATTAAACTTACAAGAAAGAAAATCCAGAAAAGATCCAGTGGGTCTAAAAATTTTAGTAAAAAATCATTTTTTTTTTGGAAATTTTAGAGTAAAATATCTCGATTTATTTGAAAAACGGTAAAGAGAAAATATGTTTCTTTTATCGAGATCTCCCAGCCTTAAAATATTTGCACTTATTTAAAACTCACCCTGTATAATCCCAGGAAAAAAAATAATTCATCTTAAGATATTGGTAAACTTTAATGCTAAGTCCATACTCGCCGAGGCGATTCGAGGCGCGACAAAAAGGACGGTTCTAACCAATAACAATGCACATATCATTAATTTTTTGACGCGCCTTAGGTCGTAAAGAACACTTTTAAGCATATTGCATAACTTTTTTAGTTTTTATCCTGTCATGTCACGATGTCACGAATGAGTCATCAGCTGGTCATCAACGACAATTTTAGCGAATTTTAATATTTTGTGTCTAGTAAACTTTGTATAAACTTTATTACAATGGTGATTAGTTGTTCAGCTTTCAAGTGTAAAAGCAAAGAGATAAGAAAGAGCCAGGAGTTACGTTTCATAGGTAAATAAACAGTCCACTCCACCTTTTTAGCGTTTTCTTATTGAATTTGATAAATATTTTATTAGATATTATATTATGTTCTTGATATGTGCTATATATGGATACTAGTTCTGTATCTTTTGTTAATATTTTAATACGTATTTTCGTAATTAATTAGTATGATACCACCGCATACACCATAGGCATAGTCAGAACATTTATCAAAAATATAAATATCTCTCCGAGCATCTAAGTTAAGAAAAATATGTGCCACGGCACTGTTTGAAGGTATGGTAACAATTTGGTCTCGGGTGTTGTTAGTCCTTGTATTATTCAGTCATTGGGTTGGACTTTAGTTTATTTGTTATGAAGGAAGACATGCTTAAAAAATAAAGTTTCTTAAAAAGGATAAACATTTATTGGCAGCTTTTTCTTTGAGTAGCTGTAACATAAAATATTAATATTTTTACTTAAAAGAAAGATAAAATTAATATTTTGGTACTTTAGTGTCCATTTTTAAAGAAATATTCCTCGAAATATTTCTAGAACCATAAAATAATTTATATTCAAAATAAATTAACTAACTTAGAGATAAATTAATATAGAACATAACATGTCTATAGTCTATATAAAAATGTGCCTGAAAAATATGTCATACATGAAATTCACATTTATGATAAAATCACTAAAAATTATGCATGTTTTTCCTTATACATATAATAAAAAATACCATTCTCCTTTATGGAGTACCTACCAGACATAAGTACCTCTATCTTGTTTCAAGGTCTAGTATTTCTGAAAGTCAGACTTTACCATTACATCCTTTATACGACGTAGACATTTATACATGTTCCTTAACGACATAAAAAACCTCCTTATAAGTTTTATTTTCATGGTTCTTGATTTAGAAATGTTATTCAGATTTGACCCATTATTTTGAAAATGCTAGGTTCAGAAATGACGATAAACTTATTTTTACGACTTCTAAATACACCGGGCGATTACGAAATCATTGCACCAGCCTCTAATTCGGTACTGGAGTCGAATAAACTGGAAACTATAGTCGATAAAAATGTAGTTCAATATACAGGGTGAGTCTTAAATAATGGCAAATATTTTCAGGGCTGGTAGATAAAAGAAACATACATCTTCTGTACCGTTTTTCAAGCAAGTCAAAATATCCGAGTTTTTTTTTCAAAATCTTTTTCAAAAAATTAAAAATTTTTCTTTCGAGAAAAAACCTGCATAATCGTGTTTATGTGGTCGAGATTAGAGATATGTAGTTCCTGAACGAACTAAGTCCGATGAACTATTCCGACCCCGGAATGAAAGGAACTAGTTTCCAGTTTCTCAAAGAACTAGTTCCTCAGGACGTACTCCGGGATCGAGACTGTGACACTGTGACCAATATAATAATATGCGACGGCGACGGATCGGCCAGCGCGATCGTAGCCCTATGCAAGGCAGGAGTGGGGAGTGCCAGCCGTATGTTATCAAATCAGGACCTAGAGGAACTAAATAAAATACTAGTTTACGTACGGATCAGCCAGCGCGATAGTAGCCCGATGCTAGACGGGAGTGGAGAGTGCCAGCCGTATGTTACCTGTCCCGGACCGAAAGGACTGAGAGGAACTAGAGAAACTAATTAAAAAACTAGTTCACGGGAATCTATTCAATCTGCAGATCCGAGATATAATTCAAGGCGACGACGCGACGATGGATTGGGCCTAATCTATTGCCACAGCCGGCATAACTACTACAGAAAATTGACGTGGATACTGTTTTTGATTTTTAGTGTGTCCTTTGGATATTTTACGGGAATGTTTAACTTTAGGTCCCTAATATTAAGAACTATTTTATAAAACGGACTAGGTATTCTGAATTTTTAGTGTTAGTTAAACACAAGAAGCTTGAAGTGAGGAAAAATGCAATTTTTCGTAAAATTTTCGTATTATTTGCTCCAATTGATTTGTGATATAGTTTTTTACACTGTGATTTGAGTTTTTTTATTATCTACAATAAAACTTACCTATGTATATATTTTTAACATAGGCAATTACACGTCTCGTTATATTTCGTACATTATAAGAATTATAGAGATCATACTGTGAATAGTTTTGACTGACAACGAAACCCATTAGCAAGCAACGGGGATGTCAATGTCAGTTGAGAAATATTGTGAACTAAAAACCAAGTTCAAGGAACTATTCCTCTGGAGGAACTAGAACTAAGGAACTAAAATTCCCATCTCTAGTCGAGATATAAATTCCCCTAAAAATATTTGCACTTATTTCAAGACTCACCCTGTATAAGACACTCTGTATATATGTAAAAATATATACGTACACCTAGCAACTGAATTTTGTAATTATATTTTTTTATACGCTGAGCAGCTTAATAAGAGATTAAATTACACGAAACGAACTAAAGTACATTACTCCTGTATTAGACGAGTCAGCCATCTTGTTCTATTTTAGTAGAAAGGTACACGAATCCTGAGCAACCGTAAACACATAAATATTATATATTACGAATGAAAAATATATAAAAAGCTTCTGTTAGTTTTAACGATCTGAAACTGATTAAAAATCAGACAATTATAGATTATATTTTTAGTTAATAAAGAATTTTATGTTAAAAAAATTAAATTATTGATATTTTAGAACGATATCTGATCGTTCTAATTCATAGATACTAAATTCAGGGGATTCAATTTCAACTACAAATCATCATCCAAGAACAAAGATGTTATTAAATATTTAGAGATAAGTTTATAATTATTTCGGGATACTATCATCATCATGGTTGTGACCAAAAAGGAAGTGGAATGGGGGAAATACCACTCGAAAATAAAACAATATACAGGGTAGTCCGAATTGTATTTCGGAAACTTCGGCAGCATATTCTACAGATAAAAATAAGTAAAAAGGTTCATATAAATGTTAGTCCTAAGGCCGGGTCCACATATGTAGCAAATTGCTGTATCATATCTCCGTCGCGTTGCCCCAACATGTATGATGATCGCTAGTTTGGACGCAGAATTAACGCGATCATATGGTACACCTTTGTGATACCGTATCTGATCGATGCCAATCCGAATTTTTGCGCGTATCTTAACACTGCGTATCGGATACACGTATCACGATCTGTCATTTGGACGTGTTTTGATACAGTAGAACGATACAATTGACTTGATACGCCGTGACCCGTCTTGGGGCGGTTTTTCTCCGATCATCAAAGGCATCGAGGGTTCCGTCCTGATAATATAAATGAGAATTGATGAACATGATACGTCGATACAAGGTGATTTGTTGTACCGTCCACATACACTGATACGCACGCTTGTAAGCTGATACGTATGAATTTTATAAGTATGGACGCTTACTTTGGCACGATATGCATATTCAGTCGACACAGCCCAAATAAACGTCCATACTTACGACCCATACTCTTGATACGTGATACATGATCCTGATACAATAGAGTGCTACATATGTGGACCCGGCTTAACATGCTTAATTTCGAAGATACAGGGTATAGAAGTTTCATTTTTATTTCGATTTTTTCCAAATAATTTAAAGCAACGTAAATATTTGGATGAAAATTGGTGACTAGGAGTTTTTAACATGAGAAATTTGATTTTGATATTAATATGACTCCTATTTGTAGGGGGCACCACCTGCATGTGTTCTAACTGTTTTGAAGAGTAATAACTTTTCGTCCGTACCTGTATAAAACTACTGAGTGAAAAAATATACATTTCCGTGATTTTCTACGTAAAAAAATGTTCTTGGTAAAAATCGCTGCGAGCAACCGTTCTCAAGATATTTAGAATGGAAATAGTCCATACATGTCATTATTGACAAAAAATTAAAGTGTTGGGTAGATAAAATTATTTGACTGAAATGATAAATTTGAGAACTTTTTTTTTTAATTAATCGTAAATTTTTCTAAGACAGTTTCTGTTAAACTTTTAGCACAAAAACATTTCAAATTTATGATTTCACTCTAATAACTATTTAGTCAACATAATAATGTTTAATTTATGTCAATGATGACAGGTATTGATAATTTCGATTCAAAATATCTCGAGAAACATTTCTCGTAGCGATTTTTACCAAGAGACTGTTTTTACGTAAAAAACGTCGTGAATGTATATTTTTTTACTTAGTACTTTTATAGAGATACGGACGAAAAGTTATTACTCTTCAAACCCGTTAAAAAAATATGTAGGTGGCGCCCTCTATAAGTAGGAGTCATATTGATATCAAAATCAAATTTCTCATGTCAAAAAACTCCTAGACACCAATTTTCATCCAAATATTGATGTTACTTCAAAAAATATTTGGTAAAATCAAAATAAACGTGAACTTCTACACCCTGTATCTCCGAAACTAAGCATTTTCGGACATTTTTACATTTATATGAACTTTTTTGCTTATTTTTAACTGCAGAATAACCTGTGCGGAAAGTTTCCGGAATACAGTTCGGATCACCCTGTATACCATTCACTATGCCGACGATCAAGAAGTAATACTGGTCCGAGATGTAGATGACATTGAGTATATGTTTAGAAAATTAAATGAGGAGTATGATAGATGGGGTTTACAAATAAATTTAAAAAAGACAGAATATCTATGCGTGGGCAACAAAGGACAAGACCTAGAAATGGAAAACTGAAACAAAATAAAGTCATGTACTTAATTCACATATCTAGGTACTAACATACATAATAATGAAAGAGCGACAATACTATCAATAACAGAATCAACAAAGCAAAATATAAATATCACAACAAAAACTCGCATATATGACACTATAGTTAAGAACACACTAACATATGGCGCTGAAGTATGGCAGATGAGCAAGTCCATGGAAGGAAAGCTTTTACCAACTGAAATGGACTTCCTCAGAAGATCGGCAAGAAGATAAAAATTGGAAAAAGTGCGAAATGAAGAAATAAGAAGAATAACAAAGAAAGAGATAACCATCGTAGAAGAAATCCAAAAAAAAACAATTAATCTCGTACGGGCATGTAAACAGAATGGGAGAAGAAAGGCTACCAAAGAATATAATAAAATGGACCCCAATGTCATTGCGCCAAGTCTTACAAATATTACTTTAAACCCATTCATAATCACACATCTCTAATTTCAGCTACGACAATATTATCAATCGCACCAAAGATTATTAATGTACATTTCATCACACATTCTTCCGTCGTACCTTACGCTGTACACCTTGTACGACTATAGAGATAGTCTATAACCTGTTCGGCGTCGTCCGCGCGGCCAAGAAGGAACAGCTAACGGTACCGCCTAGACCGGAAGTTCATCGTCGATGCCTACTAGATGAAGGACTTTAACCTCTGGTTCTGCCAGTGTGCCAGTCTATTACGTCCGACGTCGCCGATGGAACAAAATGGCGGACTTTGTCGGTCTTTTGCAGGATTAATGTTGTTATAGCTACGGTGTAATTTGGATTGTCGTTAGGTACTGCAAAGAGTGTTATGAACAAGTGTAATTGATGGGTTTCTGGTGGGTTTTACCTAATGAATATTAAATCGTCATTAGTTGGAGATGAAGAAATGGAACTTGAAAATAAAGAAGACAATTTTTCTTGAAAAAACTTCGAGTTCGGAGTTTTTCGCCATTTGAGCAATATCCTTGTATATGAATTTTTAAAGTAGCTCAACCTAAGACGTTTATGGATGTAAAGCACCAGATGGCGGGGCGTATTTCACAGTCTTTTACTACAGAAAAATATTTTTTGTTACTCTGAATTTTAAAGCGACCAATAAAAGCAGAGATAATATAAAAATCGATAATTTTCGGACCGTGCCAATTGGTTACTAATCGACCAGATACTTTTTGTCTATTAGATATGCTATAAAAGCTGGTAATTATACAATTCGACCATTGTAAATACCCGACAAATTCCGCAAGGCCGACGAGGCCGATGCTTTTCACCGATAAGAAAAAAAAATGTTTGTTTAGAAAATTTTCGAGATATTTTTTCTTTCTGAATGCACATTTTTAAAGTAGTTTATATTCTTTGTCTGCTGGATCTATTATACTGGTCGCACGTATCGAAGTTCTGTTTCTTCTAGTTTTAAAAAATGTTCTTATTTCTTTAGAGTTGTTGTGGTTGTAGTGTAAAATTAGATTAATTTTATTAAGTTTAATTATAATGTTTAGTGTAGAATACCAGAAATAGTTTAGTAGTGTTATTATAGTTTATTTATTTTGTAGTTAAGTAGTAGGTGAAGGGATAATTTGGTTATTTTTTCTTTTTGTTTGGTTAATTAGTATGTTTATAATTTTTTCAGTGTAAAATACAAGAAGTAGTTGTGTAGTGTTTTTATAAGAGATTATGTATATATTCGTTTATTTTATAGATGAGTAGTAGGTGAAGGTATTTGGGTATTTTTTCTTTTTGTTTTTCTTCTAATTGTTAGTAATTCTATTAAGTATTTTGATAGATACGCTATATATTTCTTCAACTTCGTTGAAAACTGCGTTATCATATAATTTTGGTTTTCTGGTAGTAGAATATACGAAAAAAAAATCTGATCAAATTTATTTAAATTAAATTAATCGAGTCTTATTAATCAAATTAATCTAGTCAAATAAAAATAATAGTTAGTTTCTAAATACTATACAGGATGAGTTTCCTACGATGTTCTCTATTGGTATCTCGGAAACTACTGGAGATAGAGAGTCGGTTAAATGGGGAAAGAATTACAGTTTTGTGAGGTCATAAATAAATATGCGCCTTTCGGATTTTTCGGAGAAGTTCAAGGCTTACTAGATATTTCGAAAAACACAAATTTTGGCTATTTTAAAACTTGTCGCTAATTCCATTATAATCTACCGTATGATCGAATAAAAACGGCGTCAACGATGGCTATGAAATGAAGATCGTTGTCATTCTATATGTAAAATTATATGGGAAATATCATCGATCGTCATTTCATAGCCATCGCTGACGCCGTTTCTATTCGATCATATGGTATTTTAGACAAAAAGTTTTCAGATAAAAGTTGTAGATAATCACATACCTAATGAGTTTGTGTTTTCTGTTTTTTTTCTAAAGCCTGTCATTTTTGACATACGACACAAACATTATGTTTTTTTTTAAATGGAAATCCTAGTTGGCCATGACTTCATAAAAAGAGCCATTCTTTAAGCTTTTCAGCGATATAGGTATAATATGTTTTCTTTCGAAAAATTACAAGTTATAGCCAATTCTTTTCTTTCTTGGCTAATTCCCATACCAATAATACCATGCCAACTAGTTGGTATCAAAAATGTAAAAAGTTTTATGTTTTCAAAAAAAAAATTTCGTAAAATTCGTAAGCACTCAATTTAGAATAAAATAATCTAAGAATGAAATGATTCTTTTATAAACCTGCATTAAATCAAATTAAAATAGGTATGTAACTTTTTTTTTAAATATTAATTAACAACAATTAGCATTATCATAAATTATAAATAATGTACCAACATATCGAAATAATAATTTCTTTGTTAATACGGTTTAGAATTCTTAAAATAACAGGCAAAAATTATCCACAATTTACAATAAAATAAAAGTTTCGTTTAAATTTCTTAATCAGCTGATCATTATTAAAGTTCGCAGAAACCCGGGGCTATATTATTACATTACTCTGAGGAAAATAACGAAAATAATCGATATTTTTGACTCCGTCCCGAAAGGTTTACGATTTGTCCTCCAGTTGGCAGCACATTTTGTCTAGTCGGTTGAACAACTTTAAGAATATATAAACAAGGGCAATATCTAGCAAATAAAAAAGTTATTTTTGTAAACACTTGAATTGAACCGCCTCACGCCTATTTAAAAATAAACATATTTCATTTTTTCAATAGCAATTGTTAAAATTGCCTTTTATATCTAACAAAAATAGTAGATAAAATAGTACTTTAGTCGCAAGGGTAGATTAAATGATACTTTAACAGCGAGGATAGGTTAAAAACTTTGTTTCTTCTCGCACGTTTTTTAATTGCTTCCATTTTTGAAAATGTTTGTATTCCTTTTCATAAGTTATTCGGGATTTAAATGTAAGTAGAATGGATATGGCGGTTGTCGCCTCAGCCTGAATATCTGTTGGTAATTTACTTATTTCGTTTTGAGCCATTTCTGGCTCCAATTCAATCAGCAATTGGCACGAAAGAGAATTCAAAAATATTGATTCAAAACTGACAACTAAAGAGACAGCTTTATTTATTTGTCAAATTACATAGAAACCAACACCAACCCAGAACAATATTTTTTCTACTCGTATTAAATTCCTTGAAATAATAATTTCTGAATATTTTTTAAACTCACTGTGGAAAGAAATATTATCCTCTCCAGAAATTAATTCACTCGCGATTTCATCGCTCGTGAATTAATCTTTTCCGGTCGACGATAAAATACCATTTTATCGTCTTGTATAAAAAATAACTATAAATTCAAAACATTCATTTTTAAGACACTCTGCATACATAAATAAAATTATTGAGTTTTAAAATATTTGATGGTCGAATGCTGATAAAGGATCTCGAGGGGTCTGCTCAATGCCGAGTTGGGTAGGCCACACAAATCTCGAGAAATGTCCACTGAATCTAAAAGCTCTGCCAGTAAGTCCTATTTCCTACGTCCCCGAAGGTTCATGAGAACCGCGTGACCACTGGAAATGTATGGCAGTCAATGGATGCCTGTTATACAGCTAACAGGAATAGGGCGATGGCGAATCTCCGGCGCCACAAAACCGAAACTCCTCGGCTAAGGCTGGGTATCCCGACAGAAAGACCTCTGGTCCTCCAGGTTGGAGCGACGGGCTAGCACCCTGTCATCCGGAAAACAATTACCTTGCTAAAAATTTCGACCAAAAGCCTCGGAACCAGGACGGATCAAATCGAAGACGACAAACGCTACGGAAAAGGACTTTGAAACTAGCCACGTGGAATGTGCAAGGTATAAGGACCAAACAACAAGAAGTGTTTAGTAAAATAAATAAAATGAAGATCGACATTTGTGTGCTAACGGAGACCAAAAAGAAAGGCAAAGGAACGGAGACCGTGGGAGAGTACATCCACATATTTAGTAGTGTAGTAAACAAGGAAACTAGGGCAAAAAGGGGCGTTTCGTTAGCTATACACAAAAGACTAAAAACCAACATAAAAAGCTGGGATGAAATAGACGAACAAATTATAAAAGTCGAAATACACAAAAACCACCGACAAATGATAATAATAGGGGTATATGCCCCTAGCGACGATGCGGATCCTTTAACAAAAGATATGTTTTTCAATAAACTAACGCACATAATATCCGACATTAAACATGATAAAGAACTATTTTTACTGGGAGACTTCAACTCAAGAACGGGAACAGAAACCAATAGCCCAGTGGTGGGGCAGTACGGAGAGAGGACAATCAACAACAATGATCTCAGGCTAAGAGGCATGTGCGAAAGCCTAAATTTAAAAATTATGAACGGCTTCTTCCCTCATAGAGACATTCATAAGTTTACGTGGACTCAACCAACTCGCCAGCTACGCTCCATAATTGACTAACTGATACAGCGACAAAACTCACAACTAAAAACCATTGACGTAAGGGCTTACTGTGGAGCAGAATGGGGATCGGACCATCATTTGGTGGTATCAAAAACAGTAGTAGAGTACAGAAAGATGTACACTGTAGTAGATAGAACTATACACGACAGATACCTACAAGTAGAAACAAAAAAATACAATTTAGAAAGTTTTATGCAAGAGTCGACACGATTTCTGTGCAAACTAAGACTAGCCAATAAACTAGCATATATAAGAAGGGACAACGTAAACGCTGAAACGTTGTATGAACAAACAAAACAATGCATTCACGAAGCAGCTGAAGAAGCGTTAGGACAACAAGATAAGCAAACGATGGAAAAACCAGAATGGTGGTCTGAAAACTTAAAAAAACTTATAGAAGAAAAAAAGCGATCCTACCAGAAATGGTTTAGTACCCACAGCGACCACGACAGAGAAGCAAAAAAAAATGTGGGAAACCAAATGTGAGAGAGTCGAAAGATATATTGGAGATACAAGAGTGTCAGAAGCGTGGAAGACAATAAGGAACCTTAGAAGAGACAAAAAGCAAAACAGTAAACTAGAACTTATAAGCATGGAAGAGTGGGAAGACCATTACAAACAGTTACTGACAGAAAACAGGACAGAATTCAAACTAGAAGTGCCAGATTTAAAGAACGCAAAAGATATAGATGTAAATGAAATAAGTGTAAACGAGATAAGGAAAGCATTAAAGAACTCAAAAAATGGAAAAGCTGCGGGGCCGGGAAACATTTTCATTGAGCTAATAAAGCAGGGACCCGATATATTATTGGAAATACTAGCTGATATCTTCAAAAGATGCCTGATAAAAAACGAAAATATTCCTGAAGACTGGAACCTGGTGTACATCAGCTCTATCTTTAAGAAAGGAGACAAAAAAAGATGTAGCAACTACAGAGGCATTAGTGACAAGCTCAATGGGAAGGTTGTATGGCAGGATATTAAAAAAGAGAATAGAAGAGAGCTTTGAAGAAATAGAAGAACAAGGTGGTTTCCGCGCTGGGCGTTCTTGTACAGACAACATATTTGTGTTACAACAAATAATTGAAAAAAGGAGAGCTCAAAATTTGGACACGCATCTGGTATTTATAGATTTAGAGAAAGCCTATGACACGGTACCTTTGAAGAAATTATTTGAAATCTTGGTTGAGGCAAATGTGAGTAAAACATATATCAATGCAATCTGGAATATGTACAAAAATCCAAAAAGTATGATTAGACAGGGGAAGTTCCTATCGGAATCCTTCCTGACATCTAAAGGACTTAGACAGGGGTGCAGTTTATCACCTACCTTATTTAAATATATATGTATATATCCAGGAGGCATTGAAAAACTGGAGAAGGAAGAGTAGAGCTATGGGAATAGAGATTGACAACCACTGTCTATTGACCTTGTTCTTTGCAGACGACCAAGTTATTGTTGCAGGTTGTGAGGAGGATGCAGACTATATGTTCAGGAAACTTGAGGAAGAATACGACAGATGGGGCCTCAATATCAACCTCACAAAAACCCAATACCTGAAAGTAGGAGAAGAACAAACTGAAGATCCTGAACTACACATACATGAAATTAAAAGGTGTAGCGAATATAAATATTTAAGAAGTATTATATCTGAAGAAGGGAACTCCAAGAAAGATATACATAGTAGAGTTCAACAAGGTAAGAAAGTAATCGGTCTTTTAAACCCTCTCCTATGGTCAAATAAAACATCCATCCAAACAAAGATAAGGATTTACAAAGCAATCGTAGAGCCAATTTTAACATACGGTGCCGAATGCTGTCAATTTACAGCAAAAGAAAGAAGGATGGTCGAGTCAGTGGAGATGGACTTTCTCAGAAGAGTATGTCGCATATCAAGGATGGCACACATTAGAAATGAGGAGATCAGGCAAAGAACAAGGCGAATATATACCAGCACCGACAACATCGAATCGAGACAGCTACTATGGTATGGGCACGTAAAAAGAATGGGAGAGGAAAGATGACCAAAAAGGGCAATGGAGTATCGTCCCCAAAGCAGAAGGAAAAGAGGAAGACCTACAACTACGTGGTTAGATGGAGTAGACCAGTATATGAGAGACAGAGCTATTAACCAGGAAGAATGGCAAAATCGAGCAATATGGAGGTCGAAATGTGGGATGCAGCAGAAGCTGTAGGACCCCCGCTTTATATATATATATATATATATATATATATATATATATATATATATATATATATATATATATATATATATATATATATATATATATATATATATATATATATATATATATATATATATATATATATATATAAAATATTATTGGCAAGAGGGAAGGAAATATCTAGGGAGAGGGAAATCAGAGAAATAACAGCGAGAATAGATGTTAAGAAATAGCTTTTAAACTACCATTGCAGACGCATTGGTGTTATTTTTGGTTTGTAAATTTTATTTATTGTAACAAAGAAGTTTATTAAAGGTAAAGTATACAGGGTGGGCCACTGAAAACTACAATGGCTATTATTTTTAAACCAAAAAAGATATCAAAAAAATAAAAAATACCGTTTCTATAATATCGAGGGGGAATACATATGACGTATTTTTTGAACCACCCCAACCTACCCCTAAGGCGGCACCCCTACTCACTTGAAAATCTTAAATGGCAACACCCCACTTGTGGCGCCTTTTTGAAAAGCCCATGAAAAATGCCAAACGATGATCATAAAGTTTTTAGAGTGAAATTGAAGAACTACCCCTTACACGAAAAATTAGTTGGACATTAATGAAAAAAGTGATTTTTTCAGCATAAGTTACAAATTGGGACCCAGCTAAATGAGGTATTTTTCAAACCACCCCAACCCTCTCCTAGGTGCCACCCCCTCACTTCTAACGTCAAGATAGCGATACCCCACTTGTGACATCTCTTTGGAAAGCGTATAAAAAATGCTGAACGACTGTCATAAAAAAGAACGAAAAAAATGGAGCTAAAAATTTAAAAAAAATGTCAAAACGTGTCAAAATCAATAAAATGAATTATTTTTGTATCCATGTACCATTGCGAGAAAAAAAACTGGTACAAAGAAATTTATTATAACTCTTTATGAAGACCTCATACACTTTCAGCAAGATGGAGCACCTCCGCATTATTCTATTGTCACAAGGCTGTGGTTGGATAAATATTATCCAAAGCAATGGATTGGCAGAAGGGGTCCAATCGAGTGGCCGCCAAGGTTACCTGATCTCACTCCTCTAAACTTTTTCTTGTGGGGTTACACTAAATCCATAGTCTACAAGACAAAACCAGGTTTGTTGCAAGAATTGCGGCAGAGGAGAACTAAAGCATGTCGAAATATTCCGAGAGAGACTTTCCAAAAAGTGAGAGAAAAATTTGAAAATCGTTTGTATTTTTGTATGGAACAAAACGGCTGTCATTTTGAGCAATTGCTAAAATAAATTATCATTTTAAATTTCTTTCAAATTGTCACACCTGGATTTCTTACCACTAGTTACCAGTAATTAAGTTGAAGTCTGTATGACCATCGTTTAGCAATTTCAATTAGCTTTCCAAAGAAGTGTCACAAGTGGGATATCGCTATCTTGAGATTAGAAGTGAGGGGGTGGCACCTAGGGGTGGGTTGGGGTGGTTTGAAAAATACATCATCTGCCTCATTTAGCTGGGTCCCAATTTGTAACTTATGCTTAAAAAATCACCTTTTTCATTGATGTCTACCTAATTTTTCGTGTAAGGGTAGTTTTTCATTTTCACCCTAAATACTTTATGATCATCGTTTAGCATTTTTCATGGGCTTTCCAAAAAAGCGCCACAAGTGGGGTGTTTTTATTTAAGATTTTCAAGTGAGTAGGGATGCCGCCTAAGGGGTAGGTCGGGGTGGTTCAAAAAATACGTCATATGTATTCCCCTCGATATTATAGAAACGATATTTTTTTATATCTTTTTTGGTTTAAAAATTATAGCCATTGTAAGTTTTCAGTGGCCCACCCGGTATGTTTCCTCATTATTTAACTAATGTTAACTAAAGCATATATTTTGCTTTTCTGTTAGGTTAGGTTAGGTTATAGTAAATGAACGCCAATGAATTGACTACTAAAATATTTCAATTCATTATTTATTTTAACGTCTGCACCAATCCCTAATCTTAAAATCCTCTAACAATGTATTGCCAACTATTTCAATCATTTTTGATCGCTGCGTACTTTAGAAAGACTTCCATTAGAAAACTATCCTGTATAAACATGGCAATGCTCTGTATAATCAAGCTATTCGAAGAATTTCATCAAGGAAATGCATTATTTCATTAATATTATTTATACTTTTCGGATATCATGCGGGTAACAACTATTTTATTACAGCAATCTGTTCTTTGATTTACAAAGTGATACTCTGATAACTATCTGTTTATGCTATGCGTTGCGTGTCAGAGAGATATCAAAAATTGTTTTAAATTATATACGTATGCAAATGATTTTAAGTGCCATTAGACTGTAGAGTTATTTAGACATGAAATAAATAGAGATGATTAATATGTTTTTGTTAATTGTCTCAATTTAACGGACTAATGTAGAAAGGTTACTAATTCTCATATATAGTTCATATCAAATAAACTTTTAGTCACGTGATTAAGCTTGACCGGCACAACGTTGCCCACATTTACATATTTTCTTTAAACAAAATATTTTAGGAAACAAAAATAAACTTATTATAAATATATTAACAGTTATTATTTACATCAACAAAACTCACCTCCTTAACAGCACTTAAGGGACAGAAAGGGCCATTACTACCCCTTTCCCGTTCAAAATATTCTAATAAAGTTGCGATGAGTTTTTTACGGCTATTAGCTATCTAGTACTCTTCGCACTAAAAGATGTTCTAAAAAGAATAATGTTCGACTGCAAAGTCTGCTAGTAGAAATGCTTAAGCTTAAAATATCGCAACACAATTTATTTAAACCAAAATCCCGTAATACAAAACTGAAGTGTCAAAACGAATAAGAATGTCAGGAAATAAATAAATGAATGTGGTAACTTGACATCTTTTACAGCAGAGCTATCACCTGAATCCCTAGCGGCAAATTTAAATTCCAGTTAGCCAGCCCGGCGACGAATATGTTGCCATGGCAGGTAACAATGAATTTAAAAATCCCGCCCTCTGTTACGTAACTAAAAGTTTAATTGGTATCAAATATAAAAAAGTTACAAAATCTCCAACCTATATATAACTGGTAAATAAAAAGCTCAGATGTTAATGAATTTTGAAAGCCAAAAACTTAGCTATATGATTTTTCAATTCTCTGTAAAACATAGTTTTGGAATTATGAATTAATACAGACACAAATATTATTTTTTCTCTCTAGCATCGATCACAAAGATCATTATAGCCATTGACAATGCATTTTTTTATTCCCATACCGGCATGCAGCAAGCAAACAATTACAGGGATCACTCTACACTGCGTTTCACAACTAGTCCCTGGACACTAACAGCACAGAATATCTAGCTACGCAGCTAGATATTCTGTGCTAACAGTCGCAAAATTAATTCAAAATTTAAATTGGCCATAGTAGCATGTTTGGCCAAGCGATGTCGTACAATATATCTTGCCATATCATATTAGCTTTGTTCGGGTTCTTGTTATTACCGATTCTGAACCGTCCTAGAACTCTGCAGCGCATGCGCAAATGAAATAATGTCTTCATATTTCCTTCTGCGCATACGCATCACAGTTCTAGGACGGTTCAGAATATGAATATATAAGAGAAACCCGAAGAAGCTGATTGTGATGCTTTGTTAAAAAATCAGTATATCATCCGGCATTTCCAAGCCAACTTTGCGCAGTTTTTTTTCGATCATACGGTACCTATATTATTAATAATATCCACTATTAGATATCTCTAAAAAGCGAAAACACCAGATATATTTTTATAAATACACTTTATAAAGTTTTACTGAGTATTTATAATATACAAAATTCGAATAATTAGTTTTGTAACAGAAGGAAATACATTGTCTGATTGTTTGACACGTAATTTCAAAGAATAAAAAAAATATTATGCTTTTAAACTAAATCTTAAATAACTTAAAAAGATTTTAGGCATAAAAATATGTCTAATCAAAAACTAACGAACTGAAAAACCTTTTTACTAGTGAAATAAAAAAAAGTACGTTTCCAAAAGGGTTTTTGAAAAAAATATTTCTGATATCTTTTTAATGGTTCAATTCCATGACAGCTACGGCCAATATTATTTGACATTCGAATAATTTAGGGTGTATTCCGTAGCTTACCTTGGTTATAACCGCTCTTTACCGTAGTTTACCGGTCTGGTTCCCTGGTTTCGCAACGGAATACAGCCATAATTTTTGAAATATGTAGATACCCACATGTCATAATGTGTAGTTAACACTAAATTTGACGTTTAGGTTAGGGTTTCCAACTTTTATAATAAAAAATAGAGGACGAGAAGGTAAAAAAAAGGCACAGGCGAAACATTTTTTGAAACCTCCCCAAATGTCTAGCATTTACCAAAAAGTATGTCAACGGTATGCGATTAATGATATTTTTTATTTTCTCAAAAATTTTATACTCAAAACTTGTTAAAATAAACTAAACCATTTTCAACAAAACTTTTTTTAAACTTAAGCTAACAATAAACTAAAAGAGTTAAAAACATTTTTATCAGTTCCACAAATATTTCTTGTACATAAATATTTCTTCATTTTCTTTTCTGTAAAAACGAGTGGGAGTAGCGAAAGACACGGATTAACAGTTTTTTAAAGCTTTGTGGCGATAGACGAATAATTTTTAGATTTTGAGTTTGGTATGTAAAAAGAGGACTTTTTCCATGCACGAGATAAAAGATGACAGTGAGATCAAAAAGAGTTCTGTGTAAAGGTGTGTAGTTCGTGAACGAACTAGTTCCAGTGAACTATTCCGATCCCGGTAGGAAAGGAACTAGTTCCCGGTTTCTCAAAGAACTACTTCCTCAGGACCTATTCCGGGATCGACTGTGACCGATATACAGGGTCCGGCAATAGTAAGTGCGTCGGGCATCTGTAGCTCCTAGAGTAAAAAACTTGAGAATTTTGTTTAAGTGCAAACCTAAAGTATGTACCAGGATGTATTTCAGGAAAATATTTTAACTTTTATAGGGTGGCTCAAAAAAGTGTGGGTGGACCTGGATGATTTTTTTTTAAATGGAACACCCTGTATATTATTGCATTTTTGGCTTCCTTTTACATCACTTTACATAACCCTAAGATATGAATAAATATATTTCGATAGTTTCAGAGATATTAAAAAATAAATCAAAAATATATATTTTTTAGCTTTTCTTAAAAAAAATTATTAAAAATACAAGAACTGTTCTGAAATCAAAACTATATTAGGTATTTACTTTAGATGGTCTGTACTTACTTTGCTATAAATATAAGAATCGTAAATCATACAGGATGTTCAAAATTCCACGCCAAACTTTCTAAAATATAAAATAATTTTTCTTCGTTTTTTTAAATGGAACACCCTGTATACTATTTTTTCAATAGACGGAGAATTAAAAAATGAACATTTTTTGTATTTAGAGTATTTCAAAATTTTTAACGGTTTCGCGGATATTTGCGGTTTTATATTTCATATGGCATTTTCCACAGCAAATTTTCATCAAAGCCACCCAATGATTTTTCTCTCGTATTTTACCATTGAAAGCGCCATATGAGATAATACTGCGTGTATCTGCGAAACCGTTAAAAATTTTGAAATACTCTAAATGCAAAAAATGTTCATTTTTTAACTCATATAAAAAATCATATACAGGGTGTTCCATTTATAAAAACAAAGAAAAAATATTTTATATTTTAGAAAGTTTGGCGTAAAATATTGAACATCCTGTATGATTTACGATTACCATATTTATAGCAAAGTAAGAACAGACCATCTAAAGTAAATACCTAATATAGATTTCATTTTAGAACAGTTCCTGTATTTTTAATATTTTTTTAAAGAAGGGCTGAAAAATATATATTTTGGATTTATTTTTTATTATCACTGAAACTATCGAAATATATTTATTCATATCTTAGGGTTATGTAAAGTGATCTCAAAGGAAGCCAAAAATGCAATAATATACAGGGCGTTCCATTTAAAAAAAATCATCCAGGTCCACTCACACTTTTTTGAGCCACCCTATAGAAGTTAAAATATTTTCCTGAAATACATCCTGGTACATACTTTAGGTTTGCACTTAAACAAAATTCTCAAGATTTTTATTCTAGGAGCTACAGATGCCCGACGCACTATTGCCGGACCTTGTATAATAATATGCGACGGCGACGGGTCGGCTAGCGCAATCGTAGCCCGATGCTAAGCAGGAGTGGGGAGTGCCAGCCGTATGTTATCGGATCCGGACCTAAAGGAACTAAATAAAAGACTAGTTTACGTACGGATCGGCCAGCGCGATCGTAGCTCGATGCTAGAAGTGGAAAATATCTACTCTCCACTCCTAGAAACTAGGATTGAAGAGTGCCAGCCATATGTTACCTGTCCCGGACAGATAGGAACTAATTAAAAGACTAGTTCACAGGGCACAGTCGGCAGATCCGAGATATAATACAAGGCGACGACGATGGATTCGCCATTGTCTATTGCTACAGCCGGCGTATTTTTGTTGTGACTTTTAGTTTGTTCTTTGAATATTTTATGGAAATGTTTCACTTTAGGTCCCTAAAATTAAGAAATGTCTTATAAAACGAGGTAAATGTTCTAAATTTTTAGACAAAAACAAAAAACTTGAAGTGAGGAAAAATGCATTTTTCCGTAAAATTGTCGTGTTCTAATTGATTTGTAAAACTTACCTATATGTTTTTAACATACGCAATTACACGTCTCGTTATATTTCGCACATTATAAAAATTATACAGATCATACTGTGAATAGTTCTGACTAACAACGAAACCCATTAGCAAGCAACAGGGATGTCAGTGTTAATCGGGAACTATTGTGAACTAAAGCCCTAGTTCAAGAAAGTATTCCTCTGGAAGAACTAGAACTAAGGAATTAAAAGGCACTAGAATTCCCACCTCTAGTTCTGTGGAATAGAGGACGGTTTTCAACTCTAGTTTAGGTTATACAACTTTTTTGCTGCAGAATAAGTTTCCAGAATACAATTTGGACCATCCTGTATATTCAATATTATATAGGGTATACGAATAGAATGTACACACTTTACTAACAAAATCAATAAAACCTAACATATCCGCAAAGAACGTTTCAATAAAATTATGCTTCAAGTTACTTATTGCGATAACTAGATAGTACCAATCACGCATATTCTCTTCTATTTTCCATCCCACATCAGTTCCATTTGTTAGCCGTATCTAGTCCGAAAAAGTTACTTAACAGTAATAAGCCATTCGCTTACTTGAAAATTGATATAATCTTGCCCAGGGAAGTATTCCCATTTGGCACGAAAAGGTGCATGCAGGTAAATGTGCGAAAACCTGCAGTATACTTAATACTATTTTATTTTTATAAAAGAATATATATTCATAATTCAAATTAAAATTATTATTAAAATTAGCTTATACAGGGTATCCCAAACTGAGGGTGCATTAAAATGTTCTAGAGAACTATACAGGGTGAGTTTCCTACGATGTTCTCTATGGGTATCTCGGAAACTACTAGAGATAGAATGTTGGTTAAATGGAGAAAGAATTGCAGTTTTGTAGGGTCATAAATATGCGCATTTCAGATTTTTGAAAAAGTTCATGGCTTACTATTTTAGACAAAAAGTTTTCAGATAAAAGTTGTAGATAACAACATCCTTAATGAGACTGTGTCCTCCGTTTTCTTCTAAATAAACTATAACCATTTTCAACAAAACTTTTTTTAAACTTAAGCTAACAATAAACTAAAAGAGTTAAAAACATTTTTATCACTTCCACAAATATTTCTTGTACATAAATATTTCTTCATTTTCTTTTCTGTAAAAACGAGTGGGAGTAGCGACAGACACGGATTAACAATTTTTTAAAGCTTTGTGGCGATAGACGAATAATTTTTAGATTTTGAGTTTGGTATGTAAAAAAGAGAACTTTTCCATGCGCGAGATAAAAGATGACAGTGAGATCAAAAAGAGGACTGTTCTGTGTAAAGGTGTGTAGTTCGTGAACCGAACTAGTTCCAGTGAACATTCCGATCCCGGTAGGAAAGGAACTAGTTCCCGGTTTCTCAAAGAACTACTTCCTCAGGACCTATTCCGGGATCGACTGTGACCGATATATAATAATATGCGACGGCGACGGATCGGCCAGCGCGATCGTAGCCCGATGCTAAGCAGGAGTGGGGAGTGCCAGCCGTATGTTATCGGATCCGGACCTAAAGGTACTAGAGGAACTAAATAAAAGACTAGTTTACGTACGGATCGGCCAGCGCGATCGTAGCTCGATGCTAGAAGTGGAAAATATCTACTCTCCACTCCTAGAAACTAGGATTGAAAAGTGCCAGCCATATGTTACCTGTCCCGGACTGATAGGAACTAATTAAAAGACTAGTTCACAGGGCACAGTCGGCACATCCGAGATATAATACAAGGCGACGACGATGGATTCGCCATTGTCTATTGCTACAGCCGGCGTGTTTTTGTTGTAACTTTTAGTTTGTTCTTTGAATATTTTATGGAAATGTTTCACTTTAGGTCCCTAAAATTAAGAAATGTCTTATAAAACGAGGTAAATATTCTAAATTTTTAGACAAAAACAAAAGGCTTGAAGTGTGGAAAAATGCATTTTTTTGTAAAATTGTCGTGTTCTAATTGATTTGTGAAACTTACCTATATGTTTTTAACATACGCAATTACACGTCTCGTTATATTTCGCACATTATAAAAATTATACAGATCATACTGTGAATAGTTCTGACTAACAACGAAACCCATTAGCAAGCAACGGGGATGTCAGTGTTAATCGGGAACTATTGTGAACTAAAGCCCTAGTTCAAGAAAGTATTCCTCTGGAAGAACTAGAACTAAGGAATTAATTCATTAAAAGGCACTAGAATTCCCACCTCTAGTTCTGTGGAAAAGAGAACGGTTTTCAACTCTAGTTTAGGTTATACAACTTTTTTGCTGCAAAATAAGTTTCCAGAATACAATTTGGACCATCCTGTATATTCAATATTATATAGGGTATACGAATAGAATGTACACACTTTACTAACAAAATCAATAAAACCTAACATATCCGCAAAGCACGTTTCAATAAAATTATGCTTCAAGTTACTTATTGCGATAACTAGATAGTACCATTCACGCATATTCTCTTCTATTTTCCATCCCACATCAGTTCCATTTGTTAGCCGTATCTAGTCCGAAAAAGTTACTTAACAGTAATAAGCCATTCGCTTACTTGAAAATTGATATAATCTTGCCCAGGGAAGTATTCCCATTTGGCACGAAAAGGTGCATGCAGGTAAATGTGCGAAAACCTGCAGTAACACCATATACTTAATACTATTTTATTTTTATAAAAGTATATATATTCATAATTCAAATTAAAATTATTATTAAAATTAGCTTATACAGGGTATCCCAAGCTGAGGGTGCATTAAAATGTTCTAGAGAACTATAGTCTGTCCAACGAGAAGATCCTTGACAGTGATAGATGTGTCTGTCATTTTAATTTCAAAGTAGTTTATTTTATTTTACAAAGAAATAAGTTGGTACAACTGGAACGCATAGCAGGATATATTTAAAATTTGATTGACAAGATGACAAGTGATTACTTCAAAATTGTATAAAACTGAAAAAATGTAATCGAGTTATTTTATTTAATAAAAACGGTATGTGTTAATACAAAACAAACAAGAACAAGGCACTACATACCAAAAAAATATAAAAAATAACTATTATTTACTTTCAAGCTTTATGAAACTACCCGCATTTATGATTATATTTATCAATATAACTTATGTACAAATACAAATTTGTAATATTCCACAGGTATAAATAAAACAACATAGGTAAATACAACAACTATTTTATTAATAATAACACCTACCAAATTTTATACCTTAAAGGTGGATTAATTACCTTTAATCTTAATTTTTTTAAACCAGTACCTTTTGACATTATTTTTCTGCACCAGTACTAAAATCCATTATTTACCTATCGTGTGATGTCGATATTTTACAGCTACTCCAGTTTTTAGTATGTGTTTAGTTTGATCCTTATATACGAAATGCACTTATCTACGACGAAATGGTATACAAACTTTATCGATGGCAACTTCATTGGTGTATAAGACTTTCTGCCTGGGCAGCGTGTATTAACCATAAACTGTGCTCTGGGCCTACAGTTAATTTTCACTCGATTTTTCCTCCACTTGACTTCAAAAGACACAAAACACACGTAATAATACGAATCAAAATGCATCATCTTTCAAAATGCAGGGTATTTAACAAAAGTTGACACAAAATTATAACCAATAATTTGGCAAGACTTTGACAAGCGTCAAAAATGACAAAAATCTAAAGGCGAGTTCATACGCATCGGCGTCCGTTTGTCGTTCATCGTTCCGTCAAACCAATAAAATTGAAATACGATCTGTCATTTTTTAAATAAACCAATAAAACTGGTTAAAAACAACAAGACACGACGCATGACGGATTTATATTTAAACCCATCCATAGATAACTTAAAAATTATTAGAAACTTTTTTTAGTAAAATAAATAGATTGGTATGGGACGTCATCTGCTTTTCTTCTGTCATCGTCTGTCGAAATCTTACCTGAGAAAAAAAACAGAGTATATACATGTAGATCGGGGATTTTTTGCACATTATTGTTTCACAACGAGATCTATCGATTAAAAATATTTTCAGTATAACAAATTTAATTTAAATTTTCAGCACTTAAACAACTTTATTATTTTAAGTAGGTGCCCCCATTTTTTATTACATAGTTAAATTCTTTGTAAAATTTTATGAATTTTGAAATCAAACACTCGATAACTACCAGAAACCGTTTTTGAGAAAAAAACATTTAAAATTTTTGAAGGAAAAACTACCTGTCAAAAAAAGTTGTACAACCTAAACGTCAAATTTAGTGATAACTACAGCCACTGTGACAAAGAGAAGGCATGTGGATATCTATTTTTAAACAATTTCACTTAGTTAGCCATGGAAACAAGTTTAATCGCCTTTGCTCTCAGAAATGTGAAGCTGTCACATCCAAACTTTGTAAATTAAAATAAGCAAAAATTGTAAATATGAATTTTTCAAATGAAGAAAAGCGTGTAGGATTATTGGTTCAACTTTTCTTGACCATACATTTTCGAGGATACGTTGACCGGTGAATGTTACTTTTCTTAGAGAACGGTTTTAAAGACATGTTAGAAAAGATAAAATTTAGTTATAGCCAATTCTTATCTTTCTTGCTTAATTTCAATTAGATTGTATGGTATTTTTATTCTAATTTTATTCTATGTAGAGCAACGGCGATTGAACTTGATTCCATCGCTAACTAAGTGAAATTATTTAAAAATAATAAGAATTGGCTATAACTCAGTAATTTTTCGAAGAAAACATATTATACCTTATATTGCTGAAAAGCTTAAAAAATGACGCTTTTTATGAAGTTATGGCCAACTATGGTTTCCATTTAAAAAAACATATGTTTGTGTCATATGTCAAAAATGACAGGCTTTAGAAGAAATCGGAGGACACAGTCTCATTAAGGATGTGATTATCGACAACTTTTATCTGAAAACTTTTTGTCTAATATAGCTTATAATGGAATTAGGGGCAATTTTTAAAAGAGCCGAAATTTGTTTTTTTCGAAATATCTAGTAAGCCATGAACTTTTTCAAAAATCTGAAAGGCCCATATTTATGACCCCACAAAACTGCAATTCTTTCCCCATTTAACCGACCCTCTATTTCTCGTAGTTTCCGAGATACCCATAGAGAACATCGTAGGAAACTCACCCTGTGTAGATCGGGGATTTTTTGCACATCATTGTTTCACAACGAGATCTATCGATTAAAAATATTTTCAGTATGACGGCACTTAAACAACTTTATTATTTTAAGTAGGTGCCCCCATTTTTTATCACATAGTTAAATTCTCTGTAAAATGTTATGAATTTTGAAATCAAACACTCGATAACTACCAGAAACCGTTTTTGAGAAAAAAACATTTAAAATTTTTGAAGGAAAAACTACCTGTCAAAAAAAGTTGTACAACCTAAACGTCAAATTTAGTGATAACTACAGCCACAGTGACAAAGAGAAGACATGTGGCTATCTATTTCAAAAATTATATTATTCGAATATCAAATATTATTTTTCGCAGCTGTCATGGAATTGAGCTATTACAAAATTATCGTAAATAATTAAACCCTTTTGGAAACCTACTTTTTTTATTTTATTAGTGAAAAGGTTTTTCAATTCGTTACGTTTTGATTATACATATTCCTATGACTAAAATAAATCGTTTAAAGTTATTTAAGATTTAGTTTTAAGATACAGGATGTAGAACTTTAACTCGACATATTTAAAATGGAAAGAGTCAATACATGCCATTACTGACAAAAAAACACAATAGTATGTTGACTAGATAGTTATTTGACTGAAATTATAAATTTAGGACGTTTTTTTTTAATTAATATTAATTTATACTTAAAAAAATTACGATAAAATAGTTTCTGATGAACTTCTGGCATATTTTGCAGAAACATTTCCAAATGTGTTATTTCAGTCCAATAACTCTATAGTCAACATTTTTGCCAGTGTTGACATGTATTGAGTATTTCGATTCCAAATATCTTTGGAACCATTACCACAAAAATTACCATTACTCGTAGCAATTTTCACCAAGAAACCTTTTTTTCCGTAGAAAACAGCGGAAATGTAAATTTTTTCATTGAGTAATATAACACAGGTACGGATGAAAAGTTATTACTCTTCAAAACCGTTAGAAAACATGTAGGTGTTTGCTTATTCTCTTGATTGCAATGCTTATGCAATCCCAACTGTATGCTTATTCCCTTTAAGTTTTCATGGAAAAGATCCTTGTACCTTTTGAGTTGTCCACCTGGTGTCCTTTTACCTTCTACCATAGTAGAAGGAAAAGAGTAGGTGCACTCTCCCAAATATTTTCTGCCAGTTTTTCCAATCTGCCGAATATCGGCAGATTGCAGAGCGTTTCAGTTAAGTTCCGTCCGTCGACCTGCGAGGTTGGAGCGTTGCGTCCCAGCACAGAGACGGATTGACAAAAAATGAGTGCCCTACTGTGTGCTGTTATTGGTTGTAGTAATAATTCAAAAAATTGTGCTTTGAGTTTTTTTTGAGAATCATTTGTGATCATGTTTGTGTTCAGGTTAATTTTGTCATGACTGATTTACTACTTAATAGTTTGATATTATTTTCATTTAAACCTCTCTCAATTTTTTATCGATTTTACTTTTGACAACCATCCCTTGCTTGCTGTTCAACGAACTGCACCATCATTGAACTAAAATTTACTAGTACCGAAAGTACCGAAAAAAAACTGGAAATCCCGGTTCCTTAGAGGTATGGTACCGAAATTACCGGTTCCGGAAAACAGGTCCGGTTGCGGAAACGCTATAACGTACCATAACCGTGAATCGCCCTATACAGGGTGAGTCTTAAATAAGTGCAAATATTTTTAGGGGTAGTATATTTTAGCCCGAGAAATATAAGGATTTTTCTGTGCATTTTTTTGAAAAAAATTCTGGGATTTTTTTCAGTTTTTAGTTAAAAACATAATTTCGTCATAATATGGTAACTAAGGTTCAGAACTGGAAATTCCCGGTTCTTTTGAGATGTCAAAGAACCGGGACTCGAAATTATGAATTCTCGGTTCTTTCGGTACCTTCGGGACTCGGTAACAATAACTAAAAAAATATTCTTTTATTACGTGGGAAAGTAATGATGCTATTTCTCATTATTCTTGCTTCTTTTCTCTTTTGAAATTTCTGTAATGTTTATTAGCAATTACTGAAATTTAAATATGCTATTGTATTTTTTAGTAGAATGTGTTGAAAATCATCTAACAAATATATGACTACAAAATAAACACAATAATGTTAAAATTAAACTTGTTTTAAATTAAAAAAAAGTTGTAGAAAATCTTTCAAATAGATAATAATATAAAAAATTTATTCATAGTTATTTTATATTTTTTCCGCATTTCTTTCCATCAGAAGATTTTCAGATTAGAATTGAAAATTGTTACTTATACAAAATGTGAAAATATTCTGTTTTCAAGCAAATTTTTACTCGATGATCATTTTTTTTATTTTATTTTATTGTGAACTCACATTTTCCTAAATACATCTCTGTGAAACTATGGCGAGTGCCACGACTATACTTTGCCTAGTTATTAACCACTACTATACAGCTACGTCAGTGGTCACGCGAGGCGAGAACAAGGTCATATAAAGTGGCAGACAAAGATCAAAGGATTTGACAAGGAGTAAAGCTACTAGTTTCCTTATGCTATGCTTCTACAAGCTCACCGTAAAGAAGATATGTCGGTGGGCGGTTTTCTTGCATCCTGCATACGTGACCTTAAGCCATCTTAAGCGGGATTTAGTAATCATGACTTCGGCGCTTTCGCAACTAGCCTTTTCAAGGACCGATACGTTTGAGACATGGTGGTACCATTTAAGAGTAACTATTAATAATCAAATGATACCACAACTGTTGTCGAATGGTAGACATAACTGTTGTCTAAGGTGCAAGTTGTACTGTTGCAAGTTGTTTAATGCATTCATGTACCGGCGCGCGGCGGTGCAGCACCCAGGTTTTGCTTCCATATAACATGGTGGGGATTATTATTGCTCGGTACATTGCATCTCCTTCAAGAAGGAGCCATATGACATCGAAATCAAATTTATAGCATACCAAAACACCTAGACATCAATTTTCATCAAAATATCGATGCTAGTACAGAAATTATTTGGAAAAAATAAAAATAAAACGTTTACACCCTGTATTTCCGAAACGAAGCATTTTAAGACATAAATGTATACGAATTTTTTTACATATTTTCATTTACAGAATATGCTGCTGAAGTTTCTCGAATGCAATTCGGACCACCCTGTATTCCGTTATTTTGGTGGAGGTGAAATAATATTATAAAAATAAAAATTATTTGTACACATATAATTTGGCACTTTCGCACAACACGTGTTTTACGCTCGGGCGCATAAATCTAAATTCAAACATAATTTAAATGATTCTCGTGTAGTACTAGGCTATTCACCCGCCGCGCTATTTAACGCAATTACTATTTTTGAAAAAAGTTCATTATAATTTAACAAAAGCTTATTAAATTTTATAACCCAACCGATGGGAAAAACCGGTTCAAACCGCATATTAGCCAAATTAATACAGATTTATGTATTTTTATCGCCTCACTAGAGTCGATAAAATTCAGAAACGGCCATTTAAATCGTTGTATCTGTATAACGTGAAACAGTTTAACTGCCAGGTTTGATAGCTTTAATTAGGCAACAAACTAACAAATATTTATGGTGGAGACTTGAACACTCTCGACAGTAAATTCTGTATTAATAACTTAAACCTTGTATCGCTTAATTTGACACATGTAACTGTACCGTGCAGATAAAATATATTTTAAACGACATAAATTTTACAGGGTTATCGAACATACTCGCGTGTTATGTACGGGGTGATGCTTCTAAAACGAGAAGCATGGAACAGGGATAGGAGTATTTAGGCCGAAAACTAAATACTAATGGGCACCTAGCCCAGTGTCCTTCAGGCAGAAATCTACGCTATCGAGAGATGCATACATCTTAGATAGATGATGCATTATCTTAGATAGGAGCTAGGGTAAAGTCGGGTGAGATGGCACATCAAAAAGAAAGAAATCAGAATTATTTCGTATATTTTTCATTTTATTGATTTTATGTAAAGCACTGTTCATTAAAATGTTGTATCCTATGTTATAGGGCTTGTTTCTCTCTACAATTTCCTGTCTCACAATGTACCCTTTGTATCCAGGAAGGGTTCATAGTTTCATAGTTGTCGATTTTCGAAAGAAATCAGAATTATTTCTTATGTTTTTCATTTTATTGATTTTATGTAAAGCACTGTTTATTAAAATGTTGTATCCTATGTTATAGGGCTTGTTTCTCTCTACAATTTCCTGTCTCACAATGTACCGTTTGTATCCAGGAAGGGTTCATAGTTTCATAGTTGTAGATTTTCGAAAGAAATCAGAATTATTTCTTATATTTTTCATTTTATTGATTTTATGTAAAGCACTGTTCATTAAAATGTTGTATTCTATGTTATAGGGCTTGTTTCTCTCTACAATTTCGTGTCTCACAATGTACCGTTGGTATCTAGGAAGCGTTCATAGTTTCATAGTTGTAGATTTTCGAAAGAAATCAAAATTATTTCTCATATTTTTCATTTTATTTATTTTATGTAATGCACTGTTCATTAAAATGTTGTATCCTATGTTATAGGGCTTGTTTCTCTCTACAATTTCCTCTCACAATGTACCGTTTGTATCTAGGAAGGGTTCATAGTTTCATAGTTGTCGATTTTCGAAAGAAATCAGAATTATTTCTTATATTTTTCATTTTATTGATTTTATGTAAAGCACTGTTCATTAAAATGTTGTATCCTATGTCATAGGGCTTGTTTCTCTCTACAATTTCCTGTCTCACAATGTACCGTTTGTATCCAGGAAGGGTTCATAGTTTCATAGTTGTAGATTTTCGAAAGAAATCAGAATTATTTCTTATATTTTTCATTTTATTGATTTTATGTAAAGCACTGTTCATTAAAATGTTGTATTCTATGTTATAGGGCTTGTTTCTCTCTACAATTTCCTGTCTCACAATGTACCGTTTGTATCCAGGAAGGGTTCATAGTTTCATAGTTGTCGATTTTTGAAAGAAAATACGCAACGTGTGTATTTTTCGTCAATAATGACATGTATTGACTATTTCCATTCTAAATATCTTAAGAACGGTTGCTCCTATCGATTTTTACAAAGAGATATTTTTTACGTAAAAAATCACAGAGATGTATATTTTTTCGCTCGGTAGTTTTATACAGGTACGGACAAAAAGTTATTACGCTTCAAAACATTTAAAACACGTGTAGATAGCATACTAGTAGGAGTCATATTGACATCAAAATCAAATTTCTCATGTCAAAAAACTCCCAGACACCAATTTTCATCCAAATATTGACGTTACTTCAGAAATTATTTATAAAAAATCGAAATAAAAATGAAACTTCTACACCCCGTATCTCTGAAACTAAGCATTTTAGAACATACATTTATACGAACTTTTTTACTTATTTTTATCTGCAGAATATGCTGCCGAAGTTACCGGAATACAGTTCGGACCACCCTGTATAAAAATCTGACTTAAGTCTTTTATGAAAAAACTTAAATCCTTTTAATGACTTAAGTCTATTCTAAAAAGACTTAAATTTTTTTCTATTTCGGAATAAAGATTTAAATCACAAATCATTTTGAAAAAGACTTAAACTGTAAGTCAGCTTTCAAAATATTACTTAAAATCAAATGATTTAAGTCTTTAAAATGATTTAAGTCAAAAAAAGACTAAAGTTTTCTGTGACCTTGCAGCTCTGAACTACCAGTGTTTTTGTTAGCAAAAACAAGCAAATAATCTAAAATGAAGATTACATAAATGCTACTTGTTTTTCATTCTGTTTTCACCATAAAACCATGAATATATTAAACATTTAAATGTAAAATTCCTAGAACCTCTAAACAAATCAAATACATTTTCACAGTTTTATTTATATACCAAGCGCTTTTCATGTATGGTCTATTTTACCGAGTAATTCACTGAAAAAAAACCGCATTACACAATGAACCCGAAGCAACAGTACTCATTGTATGAAAATTAATGTATAATCAACGAGTTGTGAATTATTTTCAGCCGATAGCTAACGTGGAATAATCGCAGTGCGTTGCCGGTCAAATTATGATATTCGTTTTTGCCAAGTTTAGCACCAACTTCCTGTATATTCGGTCGATCAGTATTCGTGGTTCGTATAGTACCACTTTTTGAAGTTATCCGTCGCCAAGTTACCACATTTCCTTCGATTGTTTATAGGTCGTGAGCATTCTACATTAGATGGTTCAATTTATTTATCGATAATTTTTGTACGATGTTTATTTCTATAGTGTTTTTTTATGCAGTTGGTCAAAATGTACCACTTCAACGTTGTTGAATCACCCTATTGTATATACCGGGTGTTGCATCGTCGAGCGGGACATACGAAATCCCATGTAAATTTTAATGGGGTCAATTATTGGCTTCCCTAATTATTTTAGAAAATAATTCTATTTAAGTTTATTAAAGAGCACTAAAACCCACATTCAAAAGAATAACTTAGATATTTTTGATTAGCCCGTTTACGAGTTATCGTCGATATCTTTTTAAATATTTCTCCTTTTTTATGGCCCTGTATTTACTTATGAGCACCAGTCAAGGTAAAAGATAACTGCCAAATGAATTTGTCATTTCAGAAATTTATCTATTTACTGCTTTATTATTATTATTAAAAACTCATACCTACATCGAAAATATTAGCCATGAATTACACTACCGAAGAAAAAGTATTGATGATTAAATGGTATTATCAAGGAAATAGTTATCAAAAGGTGTCGGACATTTTTGCTGCTCTGTATCCGAATAGACCGATACCTGGAAAATCTACAATCGCAAGGAATATCCAGAGATTTGAGACCAAATGTACCCTAATAAATAACTGCAGATGTGAAGCAAGGCAGGAACAAAGAGAAGATGCATGAAATGATACCGACTTGGAAGTTTATCAGTTCGTAACGGAAACACTCATTTGAATTAATGTGATTTGTCATTTTATCGTTATTTAGAATATTTCGTTGGTTTATTTTCACAAGATGCATTCGGTAGGAGAAGGGTTCAATAAAGCTGATTCGGGTAATCTCCCAGAAGTGGACATTTTTATGATAATGGATTATTTTAATAAAAATAAGGAGTTTATTAGTTCAGAAATGAAGGAAATAAAGTTACAAAGGTACCTAAGTAAACCTTTTAATTTCTATTATATTTTCCTTCTAAGATATTTTCTATTGCTTAAATACCTATATCTGTATCGGAAAGCAGTGGCGGCTCGCTAGGGTAAAAAAACAAAGGGTTATTTACCCTATATGAAAGAAGGCAACCTATGCATTTTCTTAACTAACCTATGCAATCTTCTTCTATTTGTAACATTAATACAATTAATTAGCATTTTGAGGCTTTTCGGCTAATTATTGAATTAACAATTGTTTATTGTTTATATTAATAATATAATTAAGTTAGAATATGAATATAATTAATATTGAATTAATACATAATAATTGTACAAGTAAATAAGAGACTTTCCTCAAATATATATTTTTTTGTTTCCTTTAATGACTAAAGTAAATTTTAAAGCGCTAGTACCTTAAAGTAATATTATTATATATCGGAGTGTGGGGAAAAACATTTTAACACGCTTGTAGAAAAATATTTTTAATTATTTTTGAAATATTTTAAATTTTAAAAATTTTAATTTAAAAAAAAACAAAAATATATTAATTTTGATCAATTATTTATAAATATTCTCGCCAAAAATTCTCGAAGCAGAAAAAATCAGTGGTTTCATATATAGATGACAAATACTGAATTGATTTTAAGATATGTGATTGACTAGGGCTAGTTCGAGGTTGGTCCGCGAAAAGACGTAATACAATAAATATATAGAAAAATATTTCTACTTTAAGGTAAAAACTGATACGTAAGCTATGTACTTTTTTCTTACAGATCCGGCAGACAAAATTACGGTAATAATGCCATTGGATAATATGTGAAGTTAAAACATCAGCGATTACTATGACAAGTAGTGGCAAAAATTACACCGGAGCACAAAATTAATGCAAAAAATTATAATGTACAATGCATTATTATATCCATATATTTTTTTTACTTTTTCTGGGGTATGAGGGTTTTTTTAATAAATCGAAAGATTTTTTTTATGCGTCGTTTCGCTCCAACATAGTGGGCTTTATCAGGCACTTTATTCTTGAAGTCGTCTTGCTAGCACCAGTCTGTATAAATTAGTGTGATGACTGTGTTTTTTTACCCAAGAAAAAGTAAAAAAAATATATGGATATTATCTGAATGTGTAAGAAGTAAGAAACAATTAAAGCATTATTATAAATACTAGTAGAAAAAGTGTAATAGAAGCAAAGTGTAATGACTGTGCCGCATCCGAACGTGCAAGCACGCGGTAGCATTTCTTATGTGGCTGCATAAATTTGATGGTTTGAAATGCGCTCCTCTTGATTGCTCTTGATCATGCATTTTAAGATCCTTGTCTACTGTATTGGCCCCGAAATGAAAGTTTTCATTTGCCTCCTGCCTCACGTCTTTTAATATTTCCTTAACAATGGCTGCTTATTCTCTTTTTTTCGCCAATCCTCGAGGCTTTACAGTATTTGAAGCAGAAGATCGTTTTTTTTGGCACTCAAAAATGTAAAGAATAACACCTGATTTTAATTTTATTCTTCCCGATTTCATAGTTTTTAAGTACATATATGTATATTTTCTGTCTTCTTCAACCTATATTAAAAAAAATAGGAAACACTACTTGTAAGTATTACCTTACATTAAAGTGATCTTCACAACAAAATCTGATGGTGCCTCTGTCAGGGACAAAATCATGTCTTCGCATTGCATGCTGCCATGCTCGTTTTAACTTTATGTCGGACGGTAAAGAAATAAATAGTTTTTCTGGGGAATTTTTATTCGTATTTGTGCATTCTAGCACTACACAACGTTTCCTTGTCTTTTTTACACTAATATTGAATAAAAGAAAGACTTTAGTACTACCCTTGTATTATAAACGAGGGTACTACACTACGTTATACTATAAATTTAAAACACACTTTCTGTAATCGGGCAAAGCAGACCTGTGCATTGTATCGAACGCGGTCGCCAGCCGACCTGTGGTGCTATGACGTAGCGGCTGGCCACGCCCCTTTCTCGCGCAATAGATGTTTGTACGAGTTTTTGAGGTACTAAACGTACGAATAAAATTCTAATTTTTGGTAGATCTGTTATTTTTTAGTTGTACTTTCGATTGGTAAAATAAATAAAAATTGAGGAACAAGCCCATTACACTACCAAAGAAAAAGTATTGATGATTAAATGGTATTATCAAGGAAATAGTTATCAAAAGGTGTCGGACATTTTTGCTGCTCTGTATCCGAATAGACCGATACCTGGAAAATCTACAATCGCAAGGAATATCCAGAGATTTGAGACCAAATGTACCCTAATAAATAACTGCAGATGTGAAGCAAGGCAGGAACAAAGAGAAGATGCATGAAATGATACCGACTTGGAAGTTTTATTGTGCGTGGAAGAGAACGATGGAAAGATCAGCACAAGGAAACTTGAGGATGAAATAGGAATAGATCACACTACAGCATTTCGAATTTTGAAACGACATAAATACTATTCCTTCAAATATGAAAAGCACCAAGAGCTACGAGATTGGGACGAAATACGGCGGCAGGCGTTTTGTTTTGATATGATGGAAAGAGCAAACACGGATAGGGAATTTTTAAAAAACATATGTTTCACTGACGAATGCACGTTTACCTTAAATAATGAACCCAATATTCAAAATTATCGATATTGGAACAAAGAAAACCGACACAGGTTTGTCGAAACAAGGACGCAATATCCACAGAAAGTAAATGTTTGGGCAGGGATATTCAGACACAATATTATCGGGCCATTATTTCTTACGCGAAATTTAAATGCAGAATATTATTTGGAACTACTCGAAAATCATATTTTACCTGCTTTACATGATGCCGTTAGGGAAAATCAGGAAGTTTGGTACCAAATGGATGGCTGCCCGACATATAGTACCCTGGCTGTTCGAGAATATTTAGACAATAGTTCTAACGGAAACGTTATTGGCCTAAATCATACAGTAAATTAGCCAGCAAGGTCTCCTGATATTTCGCCAAATGATTTCTTTCTCTGGGGCCATTTAAAAAACGGGATATACAAGGATAAAAAATACCCAAATCTAGACGAGTTAAAAAATGCTATTTCTGCCGAATGCAATAGAATTTGAGTTTACCAACTAGCGAATGTAAGAAGGGAATTTTATGATCGCCTGGGTTATTGTCTAGCAGTCGATGGAGGAATATTTGAACATCTTAAATCCTAAAGTTCTAACAATTTAATAGTACCTAAATTAATAAGTTATTGAATATTGTAATAATACCCCAACTAAGCACACTTATTTGATAATTTTTAACTTTCTAAACACGTTTATACAATGTATTTTATACGACATTTTACCTTACCGAACAAATTTGTTTTATAATAAATTTGTACCGCTGTTACTCGACACTAGGTCATTCGTTTGCGAACATATATAAAATTGTTTTAATAAAGTCATACGAGATATTTATAAAAATATTTTATAAAACTTTTCTTTCTGATATTATTGTCGACAATAGCATATTTTACTCAGACAATACCTTTAAAAAATGGTTATATAATTAATACAAACACTGTCATAATAAAAACCTAATGGAATAATTATAAAACCAAAAAATAATTCTGATGACACAAAAGCATTTGATAATACATTTATAAAACGTATAGATATTTTTGCACGCCATTACTTTCTACTTTGATCTTGTCCTAATATACTACAGCTTTATCATGTCAAAATCTCAAATTATTAAAAATAATAAAAAACATAAAAGAAGTGGTGCGTTTTACAGAAGGGCAAAAAAGTGTTACCAGAATATCCTAGCTACCGAAGTTCGTGAAACAGTTGATCACTCTCTAAAGGAAGAAGACTCAAGTGAACAAAACGTTTTCTTTTCAATTGCTGATGAACGAAGTAGTTCCACTGAAAATTATGCTTTTATTAACGAGGTTCAGAAGAGAGATCTCGAAGAAGAAATAAATAACTGGGAAATAGAGCTAGATGAATTACGTGAGGGTGAGGAACATTCTGAGGATATAGTCAGTGCAGAAAAGAACACAAAGCTTGTAAACAATATTAAAAGATGGGCTGTGTCTTTTAATGTACTACATGTGGCGCTAAGGGCTTTATTTAAAAATATAATATAAATGATCGCTTTCCTAATATGCTTCCCCAAGACCCTAGAACTTTTAAGCTTCAAATAGCTTTCCGTTAAAATATCCTAAATAGAATAATAATGAGGTTAGGTTTCTGAAACAGATATGTTGCACTAAACACAAATTAGTTCTGTTGTTGCCGCATCTACGACATATTTATATAACGGTTGCAAACTTAACATGCAAATTTCCACAAATAAGACCAAATGCATGACCATTACAAAGGAGCCTCTACGGTGCAAATTGGTAATAAAAAACAAAACTATTGATCAGATAATGCCATTAGAATACCTCGGATGCAAAATTACAAGCTCAGGATTCCTGGAAGAACAAGTAAGGAAACAAGCCAATAAAGCTGCCGTAATATCAGGACATCTTAAATATCCCATATGGAAAAACAAACATTTGAGTACAGAATGTAAGTCAAGAATATACAAAACCTGCATACGACCAGAGATGACAAATGGTGCGGAAACCAGAGCTGAAACATCAGTAACAAAGAGAATCCTACGAACTACCGAAATGAAGACCTTAAGAATGATAACTGGATACACATTGAGGGACAGACAGAGAAATGTAGACATAAGAGAAAAGTGCCAAACAAACGACGTTGTCAGATGGATAAGGCAGAGAAGAAGAGAATTGAACCAGCATGTCAATAGAATGGGCCCCGACAGAAATTCGCAACAACGTACCCCATGGCCTATGAAGACCTACTGGACCCCACGAAGACCTATTGGACGACCACCTAAACGTTGGCAAGACAGTTGGCAGTCAACCTCGCAAGAGTTGCTTAGACGAGGAGGAAACCGGAACTAAACAGGCGATACGCTTTCTAAAAGAAGAAGAAGAAGAAGAAGAGGAAGAACCTTAGTGATGATTGAGGAGGCAGTGCCCAGTTAAAAATCCCGTGGCAATCCGTAAGTAAGATAATTCTTACTTAAATCAAGGAAAATCTTCGATTTTTCTCGATCGCAAGCCCTGAGAAATTTCTTCGAGTGTCTTATACCGTTGGAGAATTCCCATTCCAGGTTACGAATGGAGACTTCCAGGTTCTTGAGTTTTGCTTTCAGTTGGTTTCCACTTGGGAAGCAGAACGGTTCTGGTCCAGTTAGTGGAATGTTTGCTCATTTTCTATTTATATCGTTTGCTTTTTCATTACCTTCTATCCCTTAGGGATCTATCTCTTCTTATCTCTTTTTGATGGCTATTTTTTTGCCTAATTTGTCCATCTTCTTTAGGTATTCTTTAACAAACTTCGAATTGATGGTTACTAAATTGATCGCCTCTTAAACCTACCTTACTTAGATTAAAAAAATATAAAATTTATTTAACATAAATTTAAACAGATGTACGTAGCATATTTTTTTACACTGAAAAATGTGTATATATATTTCACAAATAACAAAATCACTTGTAAATTTTCAAGAAAATAAAAAAAAATTACTTTAATGGATTGACATAAATTACTAAAATTTTTCGAGCGGTAATTTGCGAGTTTGTTTAAGCCCATCAATACTCACTCACTATCATCACACTCAATAATCATTAATCCTCTAACACAGTATAGCCACCTATTTCAATCATTGTTGAAAGTTCCATAGAACAAATACGTATTATTGAATAAATACTATAATAATTTTATTTATTTATTTAGTCAGATAACAAGAAAATAATGCGGTATGTTCATTTAAGACCCACCCTATATACAATAGTTATGTGTATAACCCTTGAATACAATAGATAAACAATGCTATATTGTGAAGCAACTACTTAGGATAACCTTATGTGTTGTTAAGTTTAGCAAATTGGTTCTAACAAGACTTTGCACTCGTAATGGGATTCTAGAGCACAAGGCATATTATTACGATGTTTGCAGTTTCCATTATCAGTACCAGAATTATCAAGTTTGGTACCAGTTCTGGAAGCTGGTTTCGTACGTACATACGAAATGATGAAATAGAAAACGGTACTTTGTAAAATCAATATTTAGTCTGCATTGATGATTCTTACATTGTTGCACTAGTCAATGCAGGGCATACACATGTATAAAAAAAGATTAAACATCCCAAGTAGCATTTTTAGGCACAAAATCGAAACAAAATCTCTGCTGGGAAACATTGCGAAATTTTTCGAGATTGCGAGTTTCGTCACATTTTTGATACATATGTTTTGTAACATAAATCGCTTTTTGTTTCGAAAAATTTTACCAAAATATGGTTTCGCTACATTAAGCTATAACAATAAAGATCTTAGAGTCACAAAATTTTCGAAACTTTAAAAAAAAAGATGTCGATTGTATTTTTGGATTTTATACCCGTTTTGTGCCTGAAAAGTTGCCAAAATTTATTTGATTTTCTGTCAAATATGAGAACATAACCTTATTTTATTCGATTCGAAAAAGCAATACGAATATAAATAGTGAATGGACTATAAAGGTTACAAGTGTTATCTAGCGTTGATGTCTCTCGATACATCTATCTCGTTCTGAGTGATATGAATGTAAGATAGCCAAGGAAACATCAGCTGAATAACACTGAGTTTAAGTAGTTACCAGAAAAGAATTATGTAGTTTGCTACTATATCATTATGTACCTGCTTATTTGAATAGAACAGTACTTACCTTAAAGTCAGTACCTATCTTTATACATAGTTAAATTTTTTTTTTAAGTCTCTTTTTTCCACAATGGAATACATATTTTTTTATGTTTTAATTATGTTGTAATAAGTAAACAAAAATATTTTAATTATTTTGACCAGAAGTTTTGATTGGCGTTGTTGACAGGTGACTAGTTCGAAATTTCTACACAGACAGCGCTAGATCGACATTGTTGATGGTTGATTTCATTTTGAAATCCACACACAGGCCTAGACTATTTTAGTTTGGTATTTTGTTTTTTTCACATTTAGAAACAGTGTTAAAAAGGGAAACATCTTGGACTCAAATTACAGAAAACTTTTTTCTAAGAAGAGAAACATTTTTTCTAAAAGTTTTGATTCCGCATCGAAACATTTCAGGAAACGGCTAGTGCCATATAAAATACGAGTATAGATCGAAAATGTTTCCTATTTGTGGCATATACCGTTTCCATTTTGTGTCAAGAAACAGACACGATTATTAGAGACATTACCTAAAATGCGTGCAAAAATGCTACTTGGGTACGAGTCAAATTGTCTTTACAGTTATAGCAATGGCACTCTATTCACATATAAAGTAAAAAATTCCGAGGGTATCAATTAAAAGTCAAAAGTTGGAATCATATGAATAGTAGCTCTATACGAATAGCTGCCTTAAAAAACCATGCGCCACTGTAGCATTTGATATTTTTATCGATTCGAAAAAGCAACACGAATATAAATAATAGTGAATGGGCTATAAAGGTTACAAGTGTTATCTAGCGTTGATGTCTCTCGATACATCTATCTCGTTCTGACTGATATGAATGTAAGATAGCCAAGGAAACATCAGCTGAATAACACTGAGTTTAAGTAGTTACCAGAAAAGAATTATGTAGTTTGCTACTATATCATTATGTACCTGCTTATTTGAATAGAACAGTACTTACCTTAAAGTCAGTACCTATCTTTATACATAGTTAAATTTTTTTTTTAAGTAGATGCTATTAGACTTGTTTTTATATGCACCTTTTCGAAGAACTTAAAAAACTCTAGTAATTATTACATTATTATTACTTGCAAATGTTGCGTGCGTTGGTAATCTGCTTTTCCTCTATCGGCGATTTTAATTTATAGTTTTAAGTTACCGAATTTCGCAAGTATACCGGGTGCATCTCAAAAGTGCTCACCTCAGTGCTCACCTCTAGAACTTTTTTATTTTTTTAGATTAATAAACGAGATTTGGTATGTTAGTATATGACATAAATTCAATTGTTTCAACGTAATTCAATTGTTTTTGGTCACTTCCTATTTCACCGGAAATGACTACAACTTTTGATTTTTAAATGCCACCCTCGGCATTTTTTTTTACTTTATTCGATAAAAAATAACATTTTGAATAGAATGACATATCATTTGTCAACTTTTGACATTTTCGTTTAATAAAAAATCGTATTTTAAATGTCAATCTAGAAGTGCCATGGTTTTGTTAAAAACACAAATTCTTAATGAAGGAGTCTTGGAAAAATAGATTGGATCTTCTAATGTTTTTAGTGTCTTGTCCTGGCCAGTTAGAAAATGCTCCAATCGTATTTTTAATCATATCTCAATTTTTTCAAATGGAACGAGGGTGGCTCATTAGCATATTTGGAAAAAGCATTTTTTTACGAATAATTTGATACCCCAGAATTGATATTTCGAGTCAAATTTTCGTTACAAACCGCGAGTTATAATTTCAAATAAATCATATGCGAAAATGTCAAATGTTGACATGATATGTAATTCTATTCATAGTGTTATTTTCTATCAAATAAAGTAAAAAAATACCGAAGGTGCCATTTAAAAATCAAAAGAAAGTGATCGAAAACAATTGAATACGTCAATCAATCCTAATTTATGTCACATACTAACATACCAAATCTCGTTTTTTAACTGAAAAAATAAAAAAGTTATATGGGTGAGCCATTTTTGAGACGCACCCGGTATAAAGTGATTGTTTTAATATTATAAGATAGTTGTAATAAATTTCTAATGAAGCATTTAAAGAAAACTTTTATCTAAATTTTAACATATCCATTTTACCTGGGTATATGTTTATAAAAATATTCTAAACTTATCAAACTTATGAATAAAATAAGAAAGAATGTACAAATAAAATTCTATTCTTAAAATAGATTGCGATCTATAGGCAGCACGGTTATCGGGCGTTGCCAGCTATGCAGGAAAGTAAACATGCACTTGTTACCCTAGAAAAACGGTTATGTATGCAGGCAGCCATTAGCTCTGTTGTAACAGCAAGCGACAGCATAGCAAATTGACTACAATTGTGCTAATAGCGACGTTGCCGGCTGTAAAATATTCTGAAGAACCTGGAACGTATATTTATGTTCTGTTGAGAAATTTTAGTTTAATGAATTAACCGTTTTATATGATTATGTTAGTATTATATATCAAAGTGCAGGTATTAATGAAATGTCCACCGAAAACGATATTTCCTGGAAGACTCCATCCGTAACTTGAAATGGGAATCCTCCAACGGTCTAAGACACCCAAAGAAATTTCTCAGGACATACCGAGAAAAATCAAAGATTTTCCTTGATTTAAATAAGAACAATCTTCGGATTATCAAGGGGTTTTTAACAGGACACTGTCTCTTCAACATCTCAGTAGATTGAAGCTAAGAAACAACGGCGAATGCAAATTTTGTAGGGAAGATAGGGAAACATCAAAATCACTGAGTGTACCGAGATGACAAACATTCGTGCCACATACGACTGATATCGGAGATGGAGAACTAACCCCTGTGAAACTGTGTCAGTAGTGGTAGAAGGCCTTCTGAAACATATTTGGAAACCGCTGTTTTAATGAATACCCGCACCAGAGATCTCACACAGCGGAATTTGATTTGACAACACAACAAATTAACTACAATACGATAGGACTTTTATTTAAAATATTTAAAATATTGAAGAGAATACTTATCGCTCTAATGAAACTAAAGCCTCACTGAATAACACAACCACACAGACGATATTAAAGTGCCAAAGTAACCGATCAAGATGGCCACTACTTAAGTCCTAGTATTTTATTCTTGATATTAATAACCGCGTACATTAATAAAATGTAGTGTGTTCCTTGTATTAATAACATTGTTCATTGTCACAATGTACAACTTATTAATCAATGATTTAGTATATTAATATAATGAATATGTGTTCATTAAAGTTTCAGCATTAAAATAAAGAACGCATTCATTTGGACAATGAACGCGTTCTTTATATTAATGAAAATTAGTAGTTGGAACTATCGAATGAATACTATCGAAACATTCGATAGTTGCAATTCATTCGAATAATTCGATAGCTAGTAAGAAAACATTCATTGAAAACTATTCGAATAAAAATTATCGAATAGATGCGTCATCTGCCTTGAAATATTGTATTCTAGTAATTCGGCAGCAAAAACCATTCATTTATAAAATTCATTTATTCGTCAGGATCGATTATAATAAAATATTAACTGGATTTTAGTTGTCGCCCGGCGACGTAGGTTTCTTTCCGAGAAACCCGACAGCGGTCGGTGGCAATGCTATGAAAGAAGCCAGCATCTATGATTTTTTGCGGAGTAAAGATAAGGACACATTATTTTTTTTGAGGTGCTAGTATTTACACAGAAAACACATTATGAACGGCGCTGTTGCCATATATTGGTATTAGTTTATATTAGCAAAGAATATTATTTTTTGGCTTTAGTTAGTTAGGGATTGTATGTCTATATATTTTTGCATTTTTTTTATTAATATTCTGTTGTTACACTACAATAATACTTTTTATTTTGAATGTAGGAAAATGATTTTTAATATTTTTAAGCAAAGACTGGTTTATAATAAAAAAAATAATAATAACAGTAATAAATAAAATTGTTGTACCTATTAACAACAAAATTTAAAATCATTTAATATATTTTTTTTTAGTATTAGCAAAATATAAACAACAAATTAAAAGTCAAAATTATTTATATTAGATACTATTTAAAAATAATAGTCTCTAAATTTTTTGGCCAACGTTGGTTTATTAAATAATAATAATTACAGAACTAATTTGTTATTACAACAAATTTTAAAATCATGAAATATAAACATTTATTAATTTTCTAAGCATGCAGTGTAATGGAAGGAAAATATAAATAAAAAATTAGAAATCAAAATTATTTATATTAGGTACTTTAAATTGCTATTTAAAAATAATATTTACTTTTACTGGCATTTACTTTAAAAAATAAATAAAATATTTCTTCGCAAAAAACTACATGTAAGAGAATTAGCATAAAAAAATACAAACATCGTTAACTTTTTTTTTAAATTGGCACGTGTAAAACTTTTAACAATTTAATTTTCTCACACCATAGTTTGAGTTCGATAACCACACACATTTACTTAACCACATTACTTAAATATGATTATTAAGTTCCAACTAATTCATATTATTAAAACATCTAAAATACAAATATGTATTTTTAAAATTAATTGTAAGTTCATCTCATCTCTCTTAAAAATTGCTACTTCTCAAAATTTCCCATTAAAAAATAGACCATTTACCATATAAAATTAAATAATTGAAAGATCGGACTACGGAAAATCACACAAATTTCCGGAAAAATTTTGACCACCTGCACACGCACACAATCGTCAATTAAAAAAAATACTATTTTGGTATTTTAAATATTTTAATAAACGCAAAAATAGCACAGTATTTATAAGGCGAAGTTATAAAAATTTGGAAGAACTAATAATGCACTGACGCATACAAAAATCAAACGAATACTAAATTTCATTTATCAAAAGCATTCGATAGTCGTGGCTCCACGATAACCATTTAGTCGCACATCGAGGTTGTCACATATGCTTTAGTATACAAATGAATGAATGATTTTATTCGAATAAAACCATTCGATAGTTGAAATCATTCATTCAGTAACCATTCGATAGTCTAATTCATTCGATAGTTCCCATCGCTAATGAAAATCTTACATTAATTTAATAACCAGATTTTCATTATATTGATGAAATTAAATTCATACTATTAATAAATCAGGCATCGATCTATGGTTAACAAATCATTAATATAATGAAAAAAATCATTGTCCCAATGAAACAACAGTTAATAATCAACGTTCATTAATATTATGAACAATATTTTATTCAGTGCGGAAGTTTCAATCTAATCTGAAAATTTCATTATATTCTAGATTATTTGACGATAATCACTTACCACCATATCTCACTCCAGGATTCAGAAAGTACATAAATAACTACATGTAACAAATATATAAACCGAGGTAAGGAGCCGGCAACGTTGGTTTCTTCAGTTATCGCCGTGATCTTGGCATTCTTCATCGTCGAGGGCAGACAAAGGAGCGAGTCCAAGAACGCGGCATTGCCAAACTCGTCGATACTTCGTGGAATTGACCGTAACATAAAATAGGTACTATATAAAATAAAATGGACTTGTAATGTATTTTGTATATAAAAAAAAACTTTAAAAATGTACTCTTTCAGAAGGCGATGGAAAAATGTTATTTCTTCTCTAACGGTTTTATTGAAACTGATATGATAAATTTAAAAAGTAATAATATTTAGTTTTAATAAAGTCTTGTTATTGTTTATCAGGAATATATTATTTTTAATACTAACTTTTGTAATAAATTTAAAATTAGTAACAAATATTTTTTTTAATTTCAATCTTAATTATTTTATTTATTGTTTGTTTATTAACAGATTATATAAACTAATAATACTTAATCAGTAAAAAAATTAAAATGAAAATCGCTATAAAAAATAGTACAATTTTAAATTTATAATTAAAATGGTATTTATAAAAATAATTAAAAATGTGGTTAAATATTTATAGTTATTGTCCTCAAGAAATGACGCAGTACATTTCCGTTAATAAAGCGAAAAATTAACTATTTTTTGTAACAAAATTTAATACCAGCTTTAAATTAAAGGAGGAGAATCGTAAAGAAACCGAAATTTATGAAGCTATATTGTATTTTTATATCTTTAAGAGTAAGAGAAGGTTTCATTCCGAGACCCTCTACAGAGACTTCAAGGACCTAATTATGCGTCCATTAAAATATTAAATTAGATTATACTTTATTCGAATATCTAAGCTTTTAATATAGGAGGGTATTTGCCATAACGTGGGTATATTGATGCTTCCAAAACAAAGCAGGAACAGGGACTAAAAAGTAAATACCAAAAACTAAATACTCCGAACCAGTGTGAGGCTTCCTTCTACGCTGTTAAAAGATGCGTACAACTTATCTTAAGAAATGTAGAATGTTTAGGAGGGGAGTTAATCACCGCGATCTTACAGATCTATTGTGTGTTCACCTTTCTTGAGTTTTAACGACTTATAACTCATCATACAATCTCAGGGCTTTAATAAAAGCCAGTATCCAGTGGCGGATACAGAGGGGCCCCTCCCCTAAAATCTGTAAATTGTGTTAAATATTAGGCTTTTCAGTTAGAAATGGCACCCTAAAGAGCATATTCTACATTACTTTTTATTTTGGGCCCCCCCTAAAATAAATTCCTGTATCCGCCCCTGCCAGTATCTGAGACGACTCCACGGAGGCCAGCTCTCCATCCTCGACATCAGCTGTACCAAAGTTCATGGCACGAATGGTCGTCGTCTCGGCGCACTCAGTGATAAGATGTTCTGGTGTTTCCCCATTTTCCCCACAGAATTTGCATTCGCCGTTTTTTCTCAGCTTCAGCCTACTGAGGTGTTCGTTGAGGAGACAGTGACTCTTCTGAACAGGAAGAAACCCCGTGATAAACCGAAGATTGTTTTTACTTAGATCAAGGAAAACCTTTGATTTTTCTCGGTCGTAAGGTCGTCTTAAGAAAAGCATTTAACAGCCGTACAACTGCTTTATGTGCGAATTTTCTTTTGAAAGCTACTATATATTACGACTTTTCTTGGAACTTTAGTTTCGGAGATATAAATTTAATCGGACCTTTTTAAGAAAATTAATTTTATTTTTCAGAAACTATTTGAGACAGAGTTTACCAAAAATGCTTTTTATAGCTACTAGTGGGTAAATGAATTTGTAGATACAGTGGTGGCCTCAGTAATTTGTCATTTATGCTGAGAAATTAAAATATGAAATAAAACGACTTATATATTCGTGACCTACAAATAATTTCCTACAAAACCTAATACATTTAAATAAAAAATTACAGCTATCAAAAAATATATAAAAAATTATGAATATTTTCTTGGTCAAAAGTATGGAAACTTAAGAAGAATGTTTATTAAAATTCAAGATAATATAAAAATTACTAATATTTAGTGGAATATCCCTTTGAATTAATTATTTCTCTACATCTTCGTGGCATCGAATCGATCAATCTCGTACAATCTTTACTGGAAATGGCCGCCCATTCAGTTTTTAGCACTTCCCATAATTCATTTTTATTTGAAATAGAATGGCTTCGAATTTTCCTATCCAAATGGTCCCATAAATTTTCTATGGCGTTAAGATCCGGAGACTGTGAGGGCCAATCCATTAGTGGAACATTATGTTCATTTAACCAATTTTGAACAAACTGAGATTTGTGCTTGGGATCATTGTCTTGCTGGAACAACCATCTGAGTGGCATTTCTTCATCAGCATGAGGCAGCATATTATTATCCAATATGTCTTTGTACAAAAAACGGTCCATTATCCAACCTGAGCGAGAGGACCAACACCTGAGCGAGAAAAACACCCCCACACCATTATACTCCCACCCCCATGTTTTACTGTGAGCATCTGGTACTTATGGCTGTACCGTGTACCTTTTGGTCTTCGGATATAACGTCTCCCGTCACCACCAAACAGTTGAAACTTGCTTTCGTCGCTAAACAGTACATTCCATTTCTGATAAGACCAGGTGAGATGATCTTGAGCAAATTTAAAGCGGGCCATCCTATTTTTCTTTGATATTAGTGGTTTCTTCACCGCGACTCTTCCAAAAAGTCCCATGTCATCCAACCTTCTTCTCACCATGCGTGCAGACACCGATATTCCCTTTCACCCATTTCTCGAGAAATGTCTGTGGATGTTTTTCTTGGATCTCCCATTGATATTCTCTTCATTACTTTCATTGTCCTGTTGCACAACTTTCTTGGTCTTCCTGACTTAAAAGCTGTTGAAACGTTCCCTGTTTTATTAAATTTACGAATTATTTTCGAAACGGTGCTTCTTAAAATGTTTAAATTTTTACTTATTTGAATTTGTTTATAACCGCTCTTGTATAATTCAACTATTTTATTTTTTAAATCCGTAGAGAAATATTTAGACTTGGGCATGATGTTTATATTTATCTGAAGTAAGTCGTACCGTTTATCAGCTTAAACTAAATAATTTTAATGTATTTATTTATGGTTTCCATACTTTTGGCCACAAGAAATCTATTGTTCTCCTACAAAAACTGCTAAACAGATTTTTTTCGCTGTGTAATTTTTGGAATACTTTTATTTGCTGATAAGCTGTTCATTTATATTCCTGAGAGTTTAAGCATAGCAATATTTTCTGTGATATTTTAAAAAGTAAAAAGTTTCCATACTTTTGGCCACCACTGTATATTACACTTTTCTTGGAACTTTAGTTTCCGAGATATAAATTTAATCGGACCTTTTTAAGAAAATTAATTTTATTTTTCAGAAACTATTTGACAGAGTTTACCAAAAATGGTTTTTATATCTACTAGTGGGTAAATGAATTTGTAGATATATTACGACTTTTCCTGGAACATTAGTTTCGGAAATATAAATTTAATCGGACCTTTTTAAGAAAATTAATTTTATTTTTCAGAAACTATTTTCAGAAACTATTTGAGACAGAGTTTACCAAAAATGCTTTTTATATCTACTAGTGGGTAAATGGATTTGTTGATATATTACGACTTTTCTTGGAACTTTAGTTTAGGAGATATAAATTTAATCGGACCTTTTTAAGAAAATTAATTTTATTTTTCAGAAACTATTTGAGACAGAGTTTACCAAAAATGCTTTTTATATCTACTAGTGGGTAAATGAATTTGTAGATATATTACGACTTTTCTTGGAACTTTAGTTTTCAAGATGGCACCCAAAATCGGTATTTTGAGAATATCTCGAACACTATGCGTTTTTCACGAAAATTTGAGGAGAGCAAAATTAAAGAGAACAAAATTTCCTATAAAAAAGGTTTCATGAAAATTTTCGGTAAAGTCAACCGTTTAGGCACAAAATCCCTGAAAATTTTACAATTTTGCGTAAAATATGATATATTACGTATAGTCGATTTTCCGAAATCAAATGTCGATTAGGGTTCACTAAAACTAGTTTTAGTTTAGTTTCTTCAATTGTGTCATGAAACAGTGGCGTATCATTAATTCGCTCATTAATTTATGAATAATTAATTGTCGTGCAGGACAGCATTCATTGCGAACTTACTACCATGTTCAGCATTGGTCTGGTTGTACCAAAGATGCCGAAGAATGGGGTTGGAAGAAAACAAAAACAGGTATTACTCCAGTCACAATGTTGAAAGATCCAGCTCTAAAATCCCTATTGGCATTTTTATCCTGTAAATGCAAAACCAACAACTATGGTAAAGCCTGCGGATGCAGAAAAGCAGGATTAAAATGTTCAATGATTTGTGCATACTGCAATGGAAAATCCTGTGCAACGTCACTGAAGTGTCACTCGACGAATCCGATGAAGAGGTGTTGGACTTGCCTGTAGATATCCCTCAGGCGGCTGAAGATGAAGAGTTGGACGTATTGAGAGACCACCCTGATGAGCCCAGCACAGCAGACACGATCGACTTTGACATCAATAAGCCACATCCGTCGGGCTTGTGCAGATAAGTTAAAGTTTTTAATTTATCTAGTGGAGTAGGCCTCCGGGGAGACCACGTTAAAATAAACGCGCCATATACTTTACCTCTTGGGTGGTGGGGAAACAAGTACACATTTTCAATAATTAAAATTAATTATTCATAAATTAATGAGTGAATTAATGATACGCCACTGTTTTATGACAAAATTGAAGAAACTAAACTAAAACCAGTTTTAGTGAACCCTAATCGACATTTGATTTCGGAAAATCGACTATACATAATATATCATATTTTACGCACAATTGTAAAATTTCCAGGGATTTTATGCCTAAACGGTTGACTTTAGCAAAAATTTTCATGAAACCTTTTTTAAAGGAAATTTTATTCTCTTAATTTTGCTCGCCTTGAATTTTTGCGACAAACGCATAGTTTTCGAGATATCCACAAAATACCGATTTTGGGCGCCATCTTGGCAAGAGGGCGGCGCCGCGCCGGCAGCAAGTCTGGAAATGTGCATTTTATGGATTTTAGTTAGGGATCCCAAATCCTATAAACCTGCAAATTTGCAAAACTTCCGGACTTTTTTCCAAGCAAAAATCCCCAATGACTGAACTAATTCTCAGAACTTACGACCGAGAAAAATCAAAGATTAAGATGACATTAAGTAAGAACCATTTTCAGATTGTTACGGAAACACCAGGACACCAGAGCACCTCCTATCTGAGTACGCCGAGACAACAACCATTCATGCCATTTGTCTTTGTTACAACTGATATCATATAGTACGAGAGCAACGTCGGGAAAACAAGTATTTTATGACGTCTAGCTCTTTGATATATCTTTATTATGCTCTTCTGAATAGCGTGCACGCCGTCTGGCTGCTGATACACGTTGCGTTCACTACTGCGCATCCAAAGAAAATCCTCTATTTTTTACTTAGCGTTTTAAATACTAGTATTGAATAAAAAACCGAGCAAGTCTCCATTAGCTCGGCGCGTAGAGCTTTTGCCTATGAAGCGAAGGTCACTGGTTCGATACTGGCTGGGGTGCAACTTTTTATTTTTTAAAGCGCTAAGTAAAAATATAGATCTTCTTTGGATGCGCAGTAGTGAACGCAACGTGTATCGGCAGCCAGACGGCCTGCACGCTGTTCCAGAGAGCGTAATAAAAGATATATCAAAGAGCCAGACGTCTTAAAATACTTTCCCTGAAAACGTTGTTAGCTCTTAGACTAATAGGAGAACTAACCCCTATAAAACCATCTCAGATACTGGCTTGTCAATGTCAATGCGCTGAGACTGTCACGCTTTTCAAACATCTTTTACACATCTTTTATACATATGCTAAAATGTTTCTGGGTAACCACCAAATCGAAAATTTTCCTACGAAAAACAATTATTTTTTATTTTTTCAACTTCATTTTGTACCTACTTTCATTTACTCGCTCTATTTTGGCAACAGTGTAAAGTCATGTTTATAGACTTTTTAGTGGCTCTGTGCTTTCTTGTCCTGTTCCAAAATTTGCTGTCGGTACTTTTTCTTAATTTTAAGCTTCGCAACGTTACCTAATAGAGCCTGAAAAGTAAACATGAAAAGGGTTTAAATTTATGAAATGGCCTGTCGTAAAACTGTTTATAATGATATAATAGACAGCCAAAAGGGCCGTTCTCTTTCTTCTCTTTTCTCTTTTTCTCTGTAAAATCCCAGATACCTATGATATTTTAAAGATTGTTATTTATAAAATGGCGTTGTTGTATTGATTCTCAACTAAAAATACTACAAAGTTACTAAATATAGTTAATATCAATTAAACTTTTAGTTACGTAATCGAGGGCGCAATTTTTAAATTCTTTTTGTTCCTTTTAGAACCTTTAGTGCGAAGTGTACAAGATAGCTTAATAGCCGTAACAAACTCATCGCAACTTTATTAGAATGTTTTGAACGGGAAAGCGGTAGTAATGGCCCTTCATGCCCCTTAAGTGCTGTTAAGAAGGTGAGTTTTGTTGATGTAAATAATAACTGTTTATATATTTATATTTTTTTTTTATTTTAATGCCAAAGTCGGTAGAGGCAGGTTGGGATCTATGGTCAGAAATTATGGTTTAGGTGAAAGGAATGACAGAGGTGAGAAATTGATACAATACTGTGAAGAAAATAATCTTAGAATCACAAATACATGGTACAAACTCCCATCTAGACGACTTTATATCTGGAAGTCTCCACAAAGACAATGATTACCGTATTGTTCGTAATCAAATATATTAAATACTAATTAATAATAAATTTAAAAACCTGATCACAAAAGTAACTACAATGCCAGGTGTCGATATTGAATCGGACCATAATCCATTACGTGCCAACATCCTATTACGTTTTGCCAAACCTAAACGAAAAAGCTTGAGAAAGCACTTGGATCCAAAACTACTCAGAGATCAGCAGACAAGATTAATGTATGAAAACCATATAAATAGAGAATTGGAAAGTATTGTCAGTACAAATGACATTGAGAAACATTGGCTAGGCATTAAGCAAGCTTTCAAGAACACAAATAAAAACATCCGCACGGCTAATCGAACAACAGCGAAAAACGAGTGGATGACTGAAGATATTTTAAAAATGATGGAACAATGAAGACAATTTAAAATCCAGAATAATCACAACGAATATAAATATATGCAAAGAAAAATTCGTAATAAAATAAGAACGGCAAAAATGACATGGTTGAAGGAGAGATGTATAGAAGCCGAAAATCTCAGTCACCTTGAAGACAGTTTCCATCTTCTCAAGAAAGTGAAAGAGATCGCTCGGTTACACCATAATAAATCAATAACCCTAATAAAAACTGATGAAAATAAAATGGAGAAAAACAAACTTGGAGAAATTATACCATTAATCTTTTCAAAGACGAAAGATCAGAAAACCCTGCAACTGGGATTCCCATGCCATCAGAACCAAGCATATTGGAAAGTGAAATTATTCATGCGATTAGATTAATGAAAAACGACAAAACCTGAACCAGGGCCTGATGATATGTATTCGGAAAAGTTCCACTTAATTAATGAACAAAACTTAAAAACTATAGTAGAGCTTTGCAATAACATCTATGACACCGGTCACATCCCTGAAGACTGGCTTGGTTCTACGTTTATCACGCTACCCAAGTCAAGTAATGCAACTTCGTGTAAAGAGTATCGTCTTGTTAGTATAATGAACCACTTTCTTAAGCTCTTTCTACGGGTGCTACATACTCTACAAAAAAATGTGAGGAAGTAAGTGGGAGTAACTGAAGATTTTGAAATAAAAAAGGGGTAAGGCAAGGGTGTATTCTGTCTCCAATGTTGTTCAATATAAATGTGGAAAGAGCATTCACTGAGTCAATCTCCGATAGTCCCATTGGTTTGAAAATAAATGGCATTCCAATTAATCATATCCGATATGCGGATGACACAGTCGTGATATTGGCAGACAATGCAAATGATCTCCAAATCCTTCTAAATAAGGTTAATAATGAAAGCCAAAGACTGGGTTTAAACATAAATACTACAAAAACTAAATTTATGACTGTTAGCAGAAACAATATTCCGAACACCAGAATTTACTTAAATGGAGACGTGGGATCCAGATCAGGAGATCAAATGCAGGATCGAACAAGCAAGATCTACTTTTCTGAGACTGCGAAGATTCGGCCTTAGATACAGAATGGTAAAGTGCTATGTCTCGTCCGTTTTGTTATATGGTGTTTATATGGCATGGACACTGAAGGTAGCAACCGAATTGAAGCCTTCGAAATGTGGACCCTACGACGAATGCTAAAAGTGCCCTGGGTCGACCGTATGAGGAATGAAGACATTCTCAGAAGAGCTGGTCTAGAAGAACGTGAACTCTTCGAAATCATCAAGAAGAGGAAAAATAGCCTATTTGGGATACATACTACATGGAGAACTCTATCACCTTCAGCGTCTGATTCTCCAGGGTAAAATAGAGGGGGGGAAAAGGGAATAGGCCGAATGTCATTGGACAGGCATACAGACTTCCGAGCACTTCAAGTCGCTGCAGTTAAAAGAACCATCTGATGAAGAAGAAAAAGAATTGAGATGGCACTTTAAGAAGAAGAATATATTTATAATTAATTTATTTTGTTTCAAAATAATTTTGATTAAAAAGAAAATATAAAAGTGGCAACGCTGTGCCGGTTAATCTTAATCACGCGACTAAAGGTTTATTTGGTATGAACTGTATTTATAATTATTGCATATTTATTAATGAAACGCTTCGATTGTTATAATATCTACAATCGTTTATAAAATATACCATACGACAGATCAGAATGAGGATTCTGACTCTAGCGATGATGAAGATGAAGAAGATTGATATGAATCATTGATGATTGATAATAGATGACGAACTATAATGATAATTGAAGAATACAGCATGCTTCAGGCTGGAGAGATGTATAGGCCGAAAATCTCAGTCACCTTGGAGACAGTTTCCATCTTCACAAGAAAGTGAAAGAGATAGCTAGGTTACAATATCATAATAAATCAATAACCCTAATTAAACTACGAAAATAAAATTATAACGGAAACAGAAGAACTATTGCAAACTTGGAGAAATTATACCATTAATCTTTTCAACGACGAAAGATCGGAAAACCCTGCAACTAGGATTCCCATGCCATCAGAACCAAGCATATTGGAAAGTGAAATTATTCACGCGATTAGATTAATGAAAAACGACAAAACTCCAGGGCCTGATGATATGTATTCGGAAAAGTTCCACTTAATTAATGAACAAAACTTAAAAACTATAGTACATCTTTTCAATAACATCTATGACACCGGTCATATCCCTGAAGACTGGCTTCGTTCCACGTTTATCACGCTGCCCAAGTCAAGTAACTCAACTTCGTGTAAAGAGTATCGTCTTGTTAGTATAATGAGCCACTTTCTTAAGCTCTTTCTACGTGTGCTACATACAAGACTCTACAAAATATGTGAGGAAGTAAGTGGGAGTAACTGACGTGATTTTGAAATAAAAAAGGGGGTAAGGCAAGGGTGTATTATGTCTCCAATGTTGTTCAATTTATATGTGGAAAGAGCATTCACTGAGTCAATCCCGATAGTCCCATTGGTTTGAAAATAAATAGCATTCCAATTAATAATATCCGATATGCGGATGACAGAGTCGTGACATTGGCAGACAATGCAAATGATCTCCAAATCCTTCTAAATAAGGTTAACAATAAAATCCAAAGACTGAACATAAAATAATCCAAAAACTAAAATTTATGGCTGTTAGCAGGAAAAATATTCCGAACACCAGAATTTACTTAAGTGGAGAGATCAAGCAGGTCACACAATTTAAATATTTGGGATGCATGGTTAACGAAACGTGGGATCCAGATCAGGAGATCAAATGCAGGATCGAACAAGCAAGATCTACTTTTCTGAGACTGCAAAGATTCGGCCTTAGATACAGAATGGTAAAGTGCTATGTCTCGTCCGCTTTGTTATATGGTGTTTATATGGCATGGACACTGAAGGTAGCAACCGAATTGAAGCCTTCGAAATGTGGACCCTACGACGAATGCTAAAAGTGTTCTGGGTCGACCGTGTGAGGAATGAAGACATTCTCAGAGGAGCTGGTCTGGAATAACGTGAACTCTTCGAAACCATCAAGAAGAGGAAAATAGCCTATTTGGGACACATACCACGTGGAGAACGCTATCACTTACAGCGTCTGATTCTCCAGGGTAAAATAGAGGGGGGAAAAAGGGAATAGGCCGAATGTCATTGGACAGGCATACAAGACTTCCAAGCACTCCAAGTCGCTGCAGTTAAAAGAACCATCTGATGAAGAAGAAAAAGATGAACGCCTGAGATGGCACCTTAAGAAGAAGAATATATTTATAATTATTTTTGTTTCAAAATAATTTTGGATTAAAAGAAAATATATAAAGAAGCTGCAACGCTGTATGGCTATCGGGCTTAATCACGTGACTAAAAGTTTATTTGGTATGAACTGTATTTATAATTATGGTATATTTGACATGAAACGCTTCGATTGTTATAATATCTACAATCGTTTATAAAATATACCATATGATCGAAAACAGTGTCCATTTTATTTGGAAATTACGAAAAAACATAAAAAATAAAAAGTAAAGTTTTTTTTTATTTTGTATTAAAATAAACGAAACAAGTAAACACTTCATGTATCGCAATTAAGGAAACATTTGCACCAATTTTTCATACCCCCTGTGCAGTAAAGTGAGTTATAAATGCACAAATTGTGCATATTTCAGCAAAATGGAGCATCTGCAAAAATTGAATTTGGTATTCCGCAGCTGCTGCGCAAATTTTTATTTGTATACAAATAACGTCACTGGGGATATCCTGGTCAGAAACTTAATTTGAACGAAAACACAAACAAAATGGTTAGTTAGTTAGTTTGTAGTAAATTTAAAAACTGCATTATTTTCTAACCAATCAAAGTCTTTAAATTCTACCAATAAAATTAATATCGTATCAAAGTATCGTCGGACAACGGATGCATGAAAATAAAGCTTTATTTAGACAAAATATTTAAAAATTAGGTTTTTAATTCGAAATATCTTATTTAAAATGAATTTTATAAATAATAAAATTTAGCTCAGGATTATTTTCAATAAAAAACTATATATAATCACTAATACTCAATATGTTAGTATATTTCTTAAAGTTTAAAACTCGTAAGAGCCACAGGTTCTCCTAGGCAAGAAAAAGTCAAACGAAAAAGTTTCAACGACTTACACGTGCGTTGTTATTTATTGTCCACAAGGACTGCAAGAACAACCCTTAAGGTATGATTAATTACATTTTTGCCGAGGACTAACGACAGAAAGAAAAGCGTAGAGATAAAATTTATATTAATTTCGCTTTTAGGCTGAGAGAGATTACAGTTGTTGAAAAAGTTTCCTTTTATATTATATTTTTGCAAAATATGATTTTAATTAGTTTTTCGTATTAAATATTATGACATATTAACGCGTAAAAAAGTTTCACTTCACAAAAAATTTAACAGTACTTAAGTTAACATTACTAGTTACAACAACTAATGTATATGAGTTCATTAAATTTTAGAGAAAATTATTAAGCATTTTTTTATTGTGTTAATTTTATTTATTCTGTTTATTCTTTATTTTAAATCTATCGCCTATACTACAGTGTCATATGAAAATCTTACGAGTTAAAAAAGTTCTTCTTTGTTAATATTTGTAAATAAAGCACTTTTGATATATAACCGTCGGATTTACACTTAAGGTGAAACTATATTTCATTATAATTCCGAAAATAAAGCAAGATAATTATTTTTTATTTAGTTGGAAATACCTTTATAATTTTTAATTACGCACTTGAATCTCACTTCTAGTTAAGGCGTTTTTTCCCTAACAAGGCAGTATAACCATAGTATAAGGAAACTAGTAGCTTTACTCTAACAAGGCAGTATAACCATAGTATAAGGAAACTAGTAGCTTTACTCCTTGTCAAATCCTTTGTTCTTTTTCTGCAACTTTATATGACCTTGTTCTCGCGTCGCGTGACCACTGACGTAGCTGTATAGTTGTGGTCTATAACTAAGCAAAGTATAGTCGTGGCACTCGCCATAGTTTCACAGAGATGTATTTAGGAAAATATGAGTTCACAATAAAATAAAATAAAATGATCATCGAGAAAAAATTTGCTTGAAAACAGAATATTTTCACATTTCGTGTAAGTAACAATTCTTCTGTCTCTGAAAATCTTCTGATGGGAAGAAATGCGGAAAAAATATATAATGACGTATTTTTATATTATAACTTAATTCAAAGATTTTCTACAACTTTTTTTTTTAATTTAAAACAAGTTTAATTTTAACATTAATGTGTTTGTTTTGTAGTAATATATTGGTTAGGTGATTTTCATTGCATAACTAATACATTGAACAACACATTGTACTAAATAGTAAAATAACATATTTAAACTTATAAACTTATAAAAATAATTGCTAATAAACATTACAGAAATTTCAAAAGAGAAAAGAAGCAAGAACAATGAGAAATAGCATCACTACTTTCTCATGTAATAAAAGAATACATTTTTAGTTAATGTTACCGAGTCCCGAAGGTGCCGAAAGAACTGGGAATTAATCTCTGAACCCTAGTTACCATATTATCAAGAAATTATGTTTTTTAACTAAAAACTAAAAAAAAATTGCGCAGAAAAATCCTCATATTTCTGGGCCAAAATTCGGTACTAGCATTTTTTTGTTCAATGATGGTGCAGTTCGTTAAACAGCAAGCAAGGGATGGTTGGCAAATGTAAAATCGTTAAAAAATTGAGGTTTAAATGAAAATAATATCAAATTATTTAGTAGTAATCAGTCATGAGAAAATTGACAAAACCTGAACACAAACATGATCACAAATGACCCTCAAAAAAAACTCAGCACAATTTTTTGAATTATTACTACAACCAATAGCAGCACACGGTAAGGCACTCATTTTTTGTCAATCCGTCTCTTTGCAGGGACGCAACGCTCGAACCTCGCAGGTCGACGGACGCAAGTCAACTGAAACGCTCTGCAATCTGCCGATATTCGACAGATTGTAAAAACTGGCCCAAAATATTTGGGAGAGTGCAACTACTGTTTTCCTTCTA